>NC_064811.1:198577764-198680286 GCF_023721935.1 Panthera uncia | reverse complement strand
CCCAGGGGCAGGGGTGGGTGGGGGAGGTGGGGTGGAGGGATGTCACTTCACAGGGGCAGGGGTAGATGGAGGACCCAGGGTGGAGGGAGGTTGCTTCCCGGGGGGCAGGGGTGGGTGGGGGACACAGGGTGGAGGGGGGTCGCCTCCCAGGGGCAGGGGTGGGTGGAGGACCCAGGGTGGAGGGGGGTCACCTCCCAGTGCAGGGGTGGGTGGGGGATGCAATATAGAGGGGGTTCGCCTCCAGGTGCAGGGCTGGGTGGGGGAGGTGGGTGAAGGGGGATCAACTCCTGGGGGCAGGGGTGGGTGGGGGAGGCGGGGTGGGGGGATGTCACCTTCCGTGGGCAGGGGTGGGGTCACCTCCAGGGTGAAGGGGTGGGTACAGGTGGGCTGGCGGCCTGTCCCAGGCTGGGACCTCTGTCGTCTCTGAGAACTGGCTGCCGGGGGAGGCGCCGTCTCCCAGGCAGGAAGGTTTCTAGGATGTCAAGCGTCGTAACCCAGAAAACAGTGGAAACATAACACAGTGGACAGTCCACTGCCCTGGGAGAGTCCTGCTGTCTAGACGCAGGGGACCCCTCTCCCTTCCAGGGACCACGTTCCGGTTCCCTGTGTGGCCCTCGGGGAACCCTTCATCCTCAGTTCCGTCCCTCACAGGACCAGTGGGTCCGGCCGGCCGTCGTCCCCCTCCTAGTGGTGGGGGCCCCTCCCGTGTTGTGTTGTATCCACTGCTGCGCGGCACGGGGCCTGCTCCTAGAAACGTCCCCGGGGACGGTTTACTCAACCCAGTGGCCTCCATGTTGCAGATCGTGGCAAGGTGATCGGTGGCTTACCTGATGTGGTGACCATAATGGAGGGCAAGGTAAGAAGGACAGTGGGACACGGCCGCAATGTGGTCCCCCTCATGCGGCCCAGTGTAGGGGGAGCCCAGGGACGGGGTTGCTTCCCAGAGCCCGGACCATGGGGAGCTCCCCACCCACCCCGACGGCGGTCTCAGGCTGCCCCTGGTCACCCTCACATTCTCAGGGGACGGCAGAGTTTAATATTCTGAAACCACAGGCCCACAGGGACACGGAGCCTGACGCAGGTATCACACAGCCGGTGTGTGGCAGGTGTGGCTCCCGGCCCTGGGCCTCTGCGGGGTCCTGGCCCTTCCAGGTGGTAACTGCCCACCGAGAAGGTGGGACACACCCGCACCCCCTGCCACCCTTGGCCCGGCAGGAAGGTAGAAAAGCACTCCGGTTTTCGAGGTCCTCCTTCTGGAATTTATAATGGAAACCACTTCCTGGAGTTTGTTTGTTGCCTGTCAGTGGAGTTGCTGATATCCGATTGGAACCTCTCTCTGTCTGCAGCCGTCCTAAGTCAGTGTCGAGGGGACAGAGACACGAGAGAATTTTATTAGGCCAAAACACTAAAATTTATAGGCCTTTTCTTGAGCAGCTAAAGAAATTCTAGCGAGTTCCTGAGACGGAGGAACTGTGGGCCTCACAACGAGGCTGTGCTGGTGCTGTTAGCTGCTCATGGGCCGAGCATATGTTGTCAGTGCGTTTGCTGCGCCTGATTACTGGTTAGAAGACACCTTCTCTGGATTTGCCAGAGGAAATCCAGAGAAGATGTTGGTAAAATGGATCCATTGGTTGGAATAGAAAGGAAAATTAGAAACAGGCTAAATATGACTACTGTAAAATGTAGAGTTTCGTTACCTCTAAATGCATTAATCTTGTCAGGCCATGGATTAAAACTGAGAATAATGAGGGAAAACTAACACTGATTTTTCTCATGAGCTGCCTCACGGAACGGCGAACTCGCTCGCGTGTGCTGTGTTCAGATCTCGCGTGTCTAGTGTGGTGCTTACACATAGAGCGTATTGGCCAAATGAACGTGGGGGATAGGTAAACGCTTCAGTGAGAGTCACAGGGAGCCGGGCCCCTTTGGAGCGCTGGTATGACTTCTCTGTCTCTAACCCTCCCTTCTCCGCCCACGCCTCCCTCCCGAAGACCTTGAACCTGACCTGCACGGTGTTTGGAAACCCTGACCCTGAAGTGGTGTGGTTCAAGAACGACAAGGACATCGAGCTCAGCGAGCACTTCTCGGTCAAGGTGGAGCAGGCCAAGTACGTGAGCATGACCATCAAGGGCGTGACCTCCGAGGATTCGGGCAAGTACAGCATCAACGTGAAGAACAAGTACGGAGGTGAGAAGATCGACGTCACCGTCAGCGTGTACAAGTACGGGGAGAAGATCCCCGACGTGGCACCACCCCAGCAGGCGAAGCCGAAGCTCATCCCGGCGTCTGCCTCCATGACGGAATAGAGGGGTGGCCGCCGGCGGGGGGCAGGCCGCTGAGTGCTGCTCACCCGTTCCAGTGAGTGACCACGGCCCCGGGGGATGCCACGTGTGCCGATAGGCCGTCACGCGTTATGCTTTTAATTCTGGCATTTGATTCTTGGCATTTTATGTTCACCTAAGGGGAAAAGCTAAGGTTTTGCACTAGGCTGACACAGCTCAGGTCTGCGGGTTCCCGCAGAGAGCGGGTTGCAAGGTGGCCGCTCCGGTTTCCACCGATGCTGGCACGGGGTGCAAAGCCCCAGGCCTCCCGGTGGTTGTAGTCTGTGGTGTAGACAAGATCCAGCCGCTCGGAAATCCTGGTTGTAGAGCCTTAAATGCACGTGTTACCGGGTACGCTCTGGTTTTTGTTGCCGTAAACGAATAAAACTTTAAAAGACAACTCGTGGTTCTCCCGTATGAAGCCGTACCTGACTCCACCTGCTCCCTTTTTGGGCCTAAGTAGGCGTGGTGGCGTGGCCAGGAGCACGAACGCGTGGGCCTGTGATCCGGAGAGCCGGGGCGGCGGGCAGAGCCCAGCCGTGCTGGGCCCCCTCCAGGGGTGGTGGCCAGGAGGGCGTCCTAAGAAGGGGCACTTCGTCTACAGGCACTGTTACGTGGTTATCACCGCGTGGGCCTGAACACCTCTGTAGAGGGGCACAGGTGCAGGTGGCTGTGTTCCTTTGCAGCGTGCTGATTAATCAGGGGCTTCCCAAGAGAGGAGGCGGCCGTTAGAAAGGAGCGGAGCAGTGGCCTGGGGAACACCGGAAATTTGGCCGACCGTACGTCTCTCGTGAAGTTAAAATGCGCGGATGGACCCAGCCTTCCTTTGAACTTTTTCTTCCTTCTCTTGGGAAGAGGCTGAAATCCCTTGGGTGCAAAAATCCTACCTCCATATTTTACTTTTGTGGTAGACACGTGACGTTTATCAGAAAAAGCTTTGGTGGTTCAGATTATTTCCTCTCTGTGTCGTTAAGGCCGATCCAGACTCCATGAGATTGTGTTATATTTTCCCAAGGTCATAAAAGAAACTCTGCCATTTAAATACGTCTCTGGTATCGCCAGGTGGTTGAGGGGGTTTATGGCAGGTAGAGCGAGTACCCTCCAGAATTTCCACAAGTATTTTTACCTTCTGTGTCGGGCAGGCGAACTCCAGCTGCCTCTATTAGTACTGCAGTGTGGAGCGGATTTCCCAGACATCTTGGCGAGGGTGGGCACAGACAGATTTTCCTGTTACTTGGCCTTTATTGGGTTAAACGGAACTGGCTTATTTTCTAGTTTCAATAGTCATTTTTGTTTAGCAATCGTAGTTCGTGGGAAAGAATGAAACGGTTGTGAATTTCTTAAAAGCCCTATCACTTCTTTTGGTGGGCTTTATATTTTTAGAGCAGTTTTAGGTTCACAGCAAACTTGAGACAAAGGTGCAGAGATTTCCCGGGTACCCCTGCCCCCCACACCCCCCGGCACGCACAGCCTCCCCCTCCACCAGCACCCCCACCAGACGGTGCATTTGTTAGAACTGATGATGTCGTCATCGCCCAGAGTCCACAGTCTACATCAGGGTCCCTCTTGGTCTCGTACATTCTGAGGGTCTGGACAAATGTATAATGACATGTGTCCATCATTACAGAGTACCAGCATAGTCTCACTGCCCCAAACCTCTCTGTGCTCTACCTGTTCGTCCTCCCTCCTCCCACAACCCCTGGCAGCCACCGACCTCTTCGCTGTCTCCAGTTTCGCTTATAATATTTTACGTTTTTTAAGTTTTTTAAATGTTCATTTATTTTTGAGATAGAGACAGAGCATGAGTGGTGGAGGGGCAGAGAGAGGGAGACACAGAATCCGAAGCAGGCTCCAGGCTCCTAGCGGTCGGCACAGAGCCCGACACGGGGCTCGAACCCATGAACCGTGAGATCATGACCTGAGCTGATGTCGGACGCTCAGGTGACTGAGCCCCCCAGGCGCCCCTTGGCTTACACTATCTTAAACACAAGCTTGTTCTGTTTGAACAACCTGAGGCTCACACAACCGTTGCGAAGACAGCGCACAGTTCCCCGCCCCACACGTGGCTTCCACCGTACCTTTGCGGGAGCTCAGGAGCCCGACCTTGGTAGGCTGGCTGTCCGCTGCAGCCGGCTTCTGGATCCCCCCGCCGGTCGCACCCGCGCCCTCTCTGGACGCCACTGGCACCCGGCTGCCACTTCTCCCTGGTCTGGTCCCCGACACTTCGTCTCCCCTTGTTTCTCCAGAGCGCGATGGTTTTGAGGATGCTGTCCGGTCTGGGTCTGTCCGACGGCCCCTCCTGATGGGCCCGGGGTGGGGTTTGGGGGCTTTGGGAAGACCTGGCGGGCGGCCCGCATCCACACATCAGGGTGGCGCTAACCTTCCTCACGTGATGAGGGGTGTCGGTGGTTTCTCCCCGCAGCATGACCGACTCCCCCTCTCCTGGTCTGTTCCTGCATCTGAGTGCGAAGGGCCCTTCCGCCCTCAAGGGAGGGGTCTGCGGGCTGGGAGCCCTCCTCTTGGAGAGCGTCTGCATACGGTATTTAGGGTTCTTCTGTAAGAAACACGAGTCTTTTCTCTGCCTTTTCTTTCTTTCTTCAACCACTCATGTATACTGGCATGGAGTCAGGAGACTTCCTTCCTACTCTGGGTTACGATCCATTATGAAGCGACTGCTCTCCTTGCCCAGACTGTTCCACTTTGGCCCCCGCGGGCTTCTTAGGCTTGACCCCGGTCCTTTGCCATTTGCTGTTTTGAGCCCTTCCTGACCTTCTGGCTCTCGTGGACACCGTGGGCTCACCTTGCATCTACCCTGGCCCAGCCCTAGACTCGGCCGTTTCTCCAGGGACACCTGGTTCCTCGTCCTGGACCGTGGGACCAGAATCCAAGGACTGGGGCTGGGGTCATCTCGTATTTTTTATCACACATCCCACCTGCTGTATCTCTGCAGCACAGTATAGGTGATCCCAATACGATTACCAGTTACTCCCTGGGAGACAGAAGGGATTAAGTACCTGGGAAAGGTATCGGTGTCATCCATTAACTGTCTAGAAATGACTGGGCTTTGCCTCCAAAGAGCAGTTGTCTGCCTTTAGTTCCTTTCTGGAATCCACACCGCTCTTGTCGAGACTGCGCTGGGCTAGGATCAGGGGACGGGGGTGAGGAACGCTCACGGCTCGGTTAGGGGACGCCATCGGGCCCTGGGAGCCCTACGTGCTCCCTTGAATCGCGTGCTCCCGTGACGGCCGTGAGAAGCACAAGGCTGCCCGGCTGAGGCGCTGATTCGGTGAGCCGAAATAGCACTGTTTTCAGAACCACATGAGAGCACACGGCACACGTCACACACATCATTGGTCTCTCTCCCTGAACACTGTGGCTATGTCTCCTTCGAACGAAGACGAAGGTATCCTCTTATGTTGCCACCGTACAGTTATCAAGTGGAAGGAATTTACCTTTGATACAGAACTGTAATGCAGAGTCCACACTCTGACCTTGCCGGT
This sequence comes from Panthera uncia, assembly GCF_023721935.1. NCBI lineage: Eukaryota > Metazoa > Chordata > Mammalia > Carnivora > Felidae > Panthera > Panthera uncia. The sequence continues at coordinate 198,674,465 of NC_064811.1, read as the reverse complement.
GATCCCAGTCATAAGCTCTAGAGGTTCCCTTGAATCCAGAACCCAGGTTAGGATCCTGTATTGCATTTACTGGCCACGTCTCTTGACTTTTCTCAAACCTGGGACGGCTCCCCACCCTTCCTTTTCTTCATGTTGTTAGTTTTGAAGGACACGGGCCAGTTATTTTATAGAGTATTTCTTTTTTTTTTTAATTGTTTTTAACATGTATTATTTTTGTGAGACAGAGACAGAGCATGAGTGGAGAAGGGGCAGACAGAGAGGGAGACACAGAATCCGAAGCAGGCTCCAGGCTCGGAGCTGTCAGCACAGAGCCCGACATGGGGCTCGAACCCATGAACTGTGAGATCATGACCTGAGCCAAAGTCGGAAGCTTAACCGACTGAGCCACCCAGGCGCCCCTGTAGAGTCTTTCTTAATTGGGGTTTGCTGATGTTTACTGATGATTAAATTCAAGCTATGCATCCCTGGTTGCATTACTATTTGCATTAGTTAAGGTTCTCCAGGGACACAAAACCAATAGGAGATAGATGATAGCCGATAGATAGATTATAGGTAGACAATGGATAGATAGATAGATATGGAGATAGATGGATGATAGATAGACGGTAGGTGGATAGATGATATATATATAGATATGTAGATATATAGGTAGATAGATGATAGACATATAGATAGGTAGATAGACAGAAGATGGATAGATAGATGATAGCCCATAGACGGATCAGGATGAGCAGATCTGTTACAGGAAGGGCTCATGGGGTCACAGAGGCCGGGAAATCCCACCGACTGCGTCTGCAGGTGGAGGCCCAGGAGACAGGTAGGTGGCCGACAGCCCGAGTCCGAAAGCCCGAGAGGCGGGAGTGCTGGTATCCGAGGACAGAGGAAGTCTGTCTCGGCTCAAGCAGGGTGAGTCCACCTTCCCGCTCACTTTCGCTGCACTCGGGCCCCAGCGGGTTGGATGATGGGGTTTGTCCACTCGGTCCCCCGAATCACATGCTCCTCTGTCCTCACGGGTGCCGGCCTCCTGCAGGCCCGCCTGGCTGACACATACGTTGACGGTCACGCGGCTGTGGTGGCCCCCGCGGTGGCCCGTGCAGAGGCGCGTGGAGTGTCTGCCCGTCACAGCAGTGTGTTTCTGTCCCGGGATCAGAGGCTGCAGGGACCTCACAGCGGCCGCGTGGCCCTGCGGCTCACAAGCCGTCTGCGGGGACACGTGGAGACCAGGCGAATGCTCCCCGGGGGTGGTAACCACAGACTTTCCCGTGGCTCCAAGAGTGCCTGTGCCATTTCGTGGTCCTTGCTCTGCTCGTCGTCACGCACTTCTGCCTTGTCTGTCACCGTCGCACGGGACTCCTGGGCCCTGTGCCATTCTGTATTCAATATGTCCGTGTTTACTGTGGTGCCCGATGGCACCGTTCACTCGTCTGTGCTCCGCTCAGTCCTCCTTCCCGTGTCTGCACCTCTGAGCTGTCCGCACATGCCCTTCCCCCACCCTCTGCCAGCATCCCTGGCTGCACTTCCGGCTGGGAATTGGGAGCTCCCCTGATAACGCCCATGTCGGGGGTCACGCTTCCTTTTCACGGCTTGCTGCCCTGGGAAGGACCCGTGACCCGGACACGACCTCCCCTGTTCCCACCTGTGGCTGTCGGCTGACGACCGCACCCGGGCCAAGGACAACGAGGTGTGTGGGGTCCACGCGTCCTGCACTGCGTCCCCACTCAGTGGCCGGGCAGCTTTTTCATTACGGGCCGGTCGTTGGACTCTTTAAGCCTTGTTTCCTTTTATCTATGAAAATAGAAGAAACGATGCCTTTTATGAGGGGTGTGGTCTGTATTCCAATAGCTCAGTTACAGAAAGAGTAAATTTAGGATTTGCGTGATCACAAAATGTGGTGATTTGGGGTAGAAGTGGGGCCTTTAAATAAATCAGCCATCTATTAAAAATGTGCATCAATTCTGCCATTTCTAGGGCCACCTCTTGAGAATAGTTAGATACAAGTTAATATAAGTCAGCCCCAGAAGTCGGCTTCCCCTGAGACGCGGCTGCCCCGAGCGGGAAGCAGGGTGGGCGTGTGGGGCTGTGAATAGCTGAAAAGTGAGCCCTCGTTTACGAACGTTGTGCTCACCAAACCGATGACGTCCCAGGTCATCAGCTCCAAAACCGAGTCAAGGCTAATTAGGGGACAGCCGACCACAACACTTCTTTGCAGCTTTCCACGTTCCTACTAGCCGCTTGTCACTGGAATCTGTTAATGCTCGTGGGCGTGTCTCCAAAGAAAACGCAGTTACTGTCTCCGGACACACCTGCCCCCCGACGGTCATTGCTATGTTACTCACAATCCCCAAGACGTGGAAACAACCTAAGTGTCCATGGATGGATGAACCGATAAAGATGTGTGTGTGCACGCACACACACACACACACACACACGCATGCGTGCACAGACACACACAGAGACACCCACGTGTGCACACACAGGCACGCACGCACGTGTGCACACACAGACACACATGCACACGTGCACACACATACACACACAGACGCACACATACAGACATGCACGCACGCACACACACAGATGCACACGTGCACACACGCATGTGCACGCACACAGGCACACACGCGCGTGCACGCACACACACACACACACAGAGTGGAATATCAGCCACAAAAAGGAAGGGAATCCTGCCATTGTAGACAACTGCGATGGACCTTGAGGACATTATCCTAAAGGAGGTAAGTCAGAGGAAGATAAACACCGTATGGTTTCATTTATATGCAGAATCTAATAAGGGAGACCCCGCAGAAGCAGGGGGTAGAATGCTCATTACCAGGGGCGGGCAAGGGAAACAGGAGGCGTTGGCCAAAGGAAGCAAACTTCCAGCTCTAAGATGGGTGGGCTCTGGGGGTCCCGTGCACAGCAGGGTGACTATGGCCAACAATACAGTATTATATATGGGAAAGCTGCTAAGAGAGCTGACCCGGAAATCTCTCACCACAAAATGAAATCGTAATTATGTGATGGCGACGCTGTGGTGGTAATCCCTTTGCAATATATTAAATCAGCACCTTGTATGCTTTGCCAGATGTCCTGCCTCAGTTATATCTTCTAGAGCTGGGGGAATGTATGCGCAACCCCGGTCAACTCATGGGAGAAACAGAAGGATTTTGCATCTTCTGAAAATTAAATTTTAAGATTGCTCATGTCCTGTTTTTAAAGAAATAATTCACTTCTTACTTTCCTCCTCTCTGCTCTCAGGCCTGGCCAGAATGAAAGGGTATGAGTTAGAACGTGAGCTGGAGACTCCTTTCTGGGATCGCTGTTTTTCGTGTGTTTGTTTCGTTTTGTTTTATGCATCGGAAGGGCATGTTGGCAAAAGTAAAACTTCCTGTGGATGGAGACCCGGGAACAGGAAAGTACCACTTTGTCTGCAGGGTTTAGTGCAATTCACCTACGTCACATGAGCCCTGATCCCCGAGATGCACGGCAGAGAAGCAAAGGGGACCGCAGGCCCTTTGCACGAACCAGCTGCTCCCTAAGGGTACCCCACTAGCTTCTTTAGTCAAGAGACATTACAGGGAATCCCATCTCTTACAGCACCTCAGAGCGGCTCACTGTTTTTGGAGATGGAGACGCGTTCTGGGGACTTACCCCGATGGCCAAGAGGGAGACAGGTACCATTGCTAGCGCTCGGATTTCATTTGTGCACCTCATTCAGTGGGCAACAAATGTGTTCCTTTCAGCAAAACACGTACTTTCCCCCCATGAAACGTTTTAACCGGGGAGCTCAGTGGGAATCCACATGTGAACGTTAATGACTTGGAAAATTAAAAACCATAAATAGATTTAGAAATTAAATTTCATAGAAAGTACGCGCATGGCATTCAACAGATGCGCATTCGTGGCCAAAGGTACCCAGAGTGTTTCATTACTGGGTGGGTACTTGCTATAAAGGTTTGGTTTTGTTTTGTTTTAAGGATTCAAATTATTTATTAACTAAACAAAGGTAGGTTTGTGCGAATGTCGATGGGGGAAAGTCTATCACCCGGGTGCTTCACAGAAAGCTTTTCTTCCATTCTGGGGTTCTGGGTTGGAGGGATTTCTACTAAGAGGATTTCCAAAGAAGGCCAGGGGTGCGTGTGCGGGGCGCCTGTGACCGGTCAGACCAACACGACTCTCCTGCCTTGTTCCCAACGGAATGGCATTAACTCACCTTTCAGTTCAAGAGGTGAGGGAGGTGGTCCCCAAGGGAATGTTGGGCAATGCCCCACGAGGAAGATTCCACATCCCAGCCACTTTCCGTTCTTTTTTTTTTTTTTTTTTTTTGTTTTTATTTTTTTTTTTTTACTGTTTTAATTTATTTTTGAGAGACAGAGACAGAGTATGGGCAGGGGAGGAGTAGAGAGGGAGGGAGACACAGAATCTGAAGCAGGCTCCAGGCTCTGAGCTGTCAGCACAGAGCCCGACGCGGGGCTTGAACTCACAAACCACGAGATCATGACCTGAACCGAAGTCGGACGCTCAACTGACACACCCAGGCACCCCAGCCACTTTCTGTTCTTACACTTGGACGAAGTCTGTCTGCAGCGCTCAGCTGATGTCCCGCCAGCCCCAAACATTTTCTGAGCTATCTGGAAGCTTCTAGGCCCTGATGAAGACAGCCTTCACGTGAGCTCGAGGAAACTCTGTAGCCTGGAGTCTTCCTGTGTCTATGCCTCCGACCTCCCTTTGACGTGTACGTAAATCTCCCAGCCCCTTGCCAGTCTCATAACCTGGACTGTCCCGCTCAGGGATCTGGGAGCCATCCCTCGGACATACAACCATCACGACAGATAGGGCCCCATGTCCTGTCACTGGGAGGGCCAGGGAGGCACTGCCGTGGGCACCAGGTGGCCGACACAGCCCCGTCTCAGCCACCAGCCTGCCCGGACGTCCCCCACGGCATGCCCAGGCCAGATCATTCTTTAAGAAATAAGGAGCCTTCTTCTCCTCTCTACTTCCCCCCACACTCTGTGGTACATCTGGTCCCCGTTTAGTGTCCCAGCCGGTCCGCACCAAGGCTGCCGAGGGCCCAGACTCCTGAGCTGTGAGGTTCGAATGCCAGCTCTGCGTTGACGCCCTGGGAGCCGGGGACAATCCTTGCCTCTTGGTGCCTCATTCTTCAGCTGTCAGGCGGGGGTGATAGTTCCAGCCCAGGGCTCCATCGGAACACTTGTGAGCACAGGTCAAGTGCCTAGTATACAGCAAGTGCTACATAAATGCATGCTGGCTAACACCCATCACTACTAGCATTAATGTCTAATATTTAGTATTTCACCTAGATTATTTTTGTCTTGATTTTTTCCTCTTTTTTTCCCCATCCACACTTTGATGCCTTTTCTCAATCATCCTTTCTGTGATTTCATTGAACATTTTAGGCCGTTCCGTACCGTTTTCCTTCACGGGAGTTTTCATCTGGGGTCAGGCCTCTCCTCCCACCCATCACGGACCGCTTGTCTGTAGAGCTACTGAGGGATGCTTTTTTCTTGTCTCTACGTTTACTCTGTAAACATTCCCTTAAAAAAATAATGCTCTTGGAAAGATGGGATTGTTCCGCATTTCCATCAAAATTATGGCTTTGTTGCTGTAGCAGCAGAAAATGGAACCTTCGGTAGGTCGGCGGCCATTCCTGAAATAGCGAGACCGGTCAGTCACATGTCTCCATCGCCTGTGCTCAAACGGCAGCACAGACAGCACGTGTGACTCCAGCGTAAAGCAGGGTCCCCTCCCCGGTCTTAGTGCTTGGTGCTCACAAACCCACAGGGCGCGATTCAACTGCGAATCCCCAGCCTGGCGGGCGGGGACCTCTTCCATGGTGTCTACTGCCCTCGCCAGAACCGCGGTGGCCGCCGTGGCCTCCCGGTGGCAGGTGGTCGGGTGGCGGCCCAGCTCAGTGCTTTCCGAGCCCGCGGGGCTGGGAAGATGGCCCTCGTGCGGTGCTCCTGCGGAAGCACCTATCTCCCCCAATCTTCCTGCGCACCTGCTTGTCAGAAAAGGAAATCTGTTAAAGACTTGCCAAGGCCAGCTTCTCGGCGGCTTTGAGATGTTAGCTCGAGGGATGCTGGAGGTTCACGGGTGAGCTTCCCGCTTTCTGTTTCCCCGGTACAACCTGCCCCCGACCGGGGTTCAGCCCCGCCCCGGCCAGGCTGGCCCTCAGCTGAGTGTCACCTGTCCGTTCCCACTGGGAGGGAACAGACTAGGGTTCAGCCCCGCCCTGGCCAGGCTGGCCCTCAGCTGAGCCATCGGTTCCCCCTGGGAGAGAAGTTACATAATGACAGCACCCCTGGAGGCCTCTGTTCCCAGCCTCACGAAAGGGTGTTAGGAGCCAAGTAAATAACGTGAAGAATGGTTTTCAGGCCCCGCGAAGCCTCTAGATGGCGCTCTGAGAACAGATCCCGGACTGCCTGCCTGCGCGCCGACCCGGATACATCTTCCTGATGCAAACACAATCACTTAGTGATGGAAGATGATTAAAGGCACCGTGACAAGGACAGGTCCGGCAAAGTACTGTTTCCAGGAAATAGCAGGCCATTCTGAAGGCAATAATATAGCCTCTTAATCTTCACATGATACACATTAGAAGGAATAAAACACACCTTGTGAGATATTACAAGGCTCTTATGACATCAGCAAAGTCATCAAAATATGTGATGTATCTATACATTAAGTTTGGGGCATGAATTTTAAATATTCCATGTTTCAAGGAGTCATGTCAAATGCAGCCAGTTCACTCATTTTTCAAAGCAGTGAATTATACGGCATTGACGTTTTTCACGGGAAGCATCCGATATTACAAAAGTTCAGTCGGGGACGGAGGAGGTGAGGCGGAGGGGTTTCTGGATCGTCCCGGAGCTGCGCTCCCCCCGCGTCCTTGTGTGTCCTTGAGTGTTTTCTCCGTGGTTGTTCTGGTTCCTGATTTTCAGAGGCGTCTTCCTTATGGATATTTGGCAGAAGAAGCTTTGGGGAGGCATCGGGGAGTCCTATCACCCCGTCTTTTTACAGTGAACCAACATGGTTAACTGTGTGTCTTTACTGTTTCTTGGTTTTAATTGCCCCTTTGAGATTTAGTTAAGTAATGGAAAGAAAGATTAACTTGTAACGGTCTCATTTTTCACTGGCTTCAAAATGGATGGGGTCCATTTAAACATCATTTTACCTGGAGAACCACAATGATACTTCTTATGCGGGGAGGGAATACCGAAGGGCACGGTATTGGCTCCGAGAGGCTGTCTGCACCGCCTTGCGCCTGTCTGGTCTTTCGGCGCCTCGGTTTCCTCGAGGGGGGAGCGGGGTCAGCAGGTCTCACGCCGAGCCCCATTCAGGAGCCACAGGGCCCAGCACACCTGTACCCCCCACCGGGCACGCTCCGCAGTGTCCTGCACGTGGGACTTTGGTTTCCAACACCTTCTTGGGATCGTTCGTTCTGTCGGGCCAGCCGGCCAGAGGTTTCCTAAAGCCCCGTCAGAGCTCTCGCGTTGGGACATCAGCACGTGTGTCTCTCGTGTGGATGGGGAGTCTGCTCACGACCTCGGCTACCCAGCCTCCGTGCCACGGGCCCGGGGTGCCGAGGCCTCCGTCCTCCCGGGCCTGGCCTGGTGGAGACTGTGCGTGGCCTTCGCCCCCGCAGAGCTGGTCTCCTGGTCGGGGATGCCACGCGGGCCACCGTCGGTTCTGGCAGCAGGTTGGGACGGCAGCCACCCCGTTCGTCCTTCCGGCTTTCTTCCCATATCCTAACGGAACTATTCAGAACGCGTGAAGGGCCTGAAGAGCCAGGTCACCACACGGGTACAGACAGCGGGCCTCCCAGCCCCACCAGGAGGGACTCTGAGAAACAGGCCACATTTGAGGGCCATTCCAGGACTCGCCCTGGACAGGCTGCGGTGTGCCCCCCAAGGTCCGCAGAGGGCGCTTCGTAGGCACCTGCTGATTGAGGACCGGCTTGTCAGGAGGGTGGGGACAGCACCCGGGACAGACAGAGGACGGTCTTCCGAGGATTCCCGCAGAGCGACCTTAGGCCCAGGGCTTCCGGCGGGAAAGGCTGTGTGTCCCGCCCTGCAAACCCGGAATCCAGCAGTGGGCGGGGCCGTCCCCACAAGCGGGCGGGGCCTGCTCCATAAGTGGGCGGGGTCATGGTGCTGGTTGGGGGGAGCAGGTGGTCAGGGCTTGGGCAGGAGGGTGGGTGCGGGGGTGGGGGGAAGGGGTCGGGGAAGGAGGGCCCAAGGGAGGGGGACGGGGATCTCCCCCAGTGGGCGGGCACAGCCTCCTCACCTTCAAGGCCCTCCTCAAGTCTGCCTTCGACTGGCATAGAGTGATTTTGGTTTTTGTTTGTTGTGTTTACTTCATTTTATTTTCTTTCCAGTGTAGTTAACACACAGTGTAATATTAGTTCCAGGTGTGCAATACAGTGGCCCTGCACGTCCTCCCCACACCCGGTGCCCTCACCACAAGTGTATTCTTGTTCCCATCATGTGTGTCCCCCTCCCCCAGCCCCCTCCCCTCTGGTGACCACCGGTGTGTTCTCCTGAGTTAAGAGTCTGTTTCCTGGCTTGTCTCGCTCTCTTTTTCCTTTGCTTGTTTGGTTCCTTAAATTCCGCATAGGAGTGAAATCATATGGTATTTTCCTTTCCCTGACTTATTTCGTTTAACATTATACTCTCTAGCTCCATCCATGTTGCTGCAAATGGCAAGATTTCATTTTTTTTTAAGTTTATTTATTTATTTTTGAGAGAGAGAGAGAGAGAGTGTGCAAGAGTGGGGGGGTAGGAGCAGAAAGAGAGGGAGAGAGACAGAATCCCAAGCAGGCTCCACTCTGTCAGTGCAGAGCCTGATGTGGGGCTCGACCCCACGAACTGTGGGATCATGACCTGGGTGGAAACCAAGAGTCGGATGGTTAACCGACTGAACCACCCGGGTGCCCCAAGATTTCGTTCTTTTTCATGGCTGAGTAATTCGCCCCCAAAATACAAAAACACTAATTCAAAGAAATACATGCACACCTATGTTTATAGCAGCATTATTTACAATAACCAAACTACAGCAACAGCCCAAGTGTTTTATTGAAACCACCCTCGATAGATGAGCGGATGAAGAGGATGTGGTGTATATTATATGCACGATAGAGTATTCTTCAGCTATAAAAAGAATGATTTTGATTTTTGCCCAATGGTAGAAAACTCACAGGCCTGTAATTCCATGCTCCCCTACTAGAGATTAAGAGAAGAAGAAGAAAAAGCAAGTGCTTGTATTTATCATCGAGGCTACCTGGGTAATAGGATGCTTTTAAAATATTTTCCACCCCTACACCATTGCTACTTGCCTTACGGTCTTTTGAAAAATTATGTCCTGGCTCTAGGCAAATCGTCATTAAACCATTCACTCATTCATGCGTTCATCCCATCACTTCTTCAACAAGCACCTGAGACCACAAAGAATTATTTCGTTCTTCTATCATTGAGCACAATTCAGCTCAGATCATAGCTGTTCACTAGACATTTGCAAACAACGATAAGAGGGGGTAAACATTGCATTTTTGCAGCAAAAATTCGCTTCATCGACGGATCCACAAACCTGGGAAAATCTTAGTTTTTTGGATCCCTCTAGCGAAATAACCTAGTTTGGTTAATAAGCTAGTTTTTATTTGGAATTATCTCTGAGCAGGGGATTTACGAAGCAAAATAATAAATGTGAACAAGATCGTGGGAGAAATATTTGCACTCACTCCGATTCCCAGTAAATTGAAAGCCCACTTCGGAAGCACGGGAACAGTTAACACAGGAAGCCCTAATCATCCATACGCTGTACCCCCCAAGGGCAGAACCCGTGTTATTTGCTGTGTTACCTCCAGCCCTGAGAATCATGCCTGGCACAAGGCAGGTGCTCCATGGATATTCTGCAGAGTATAAATATGATGCGGCAAACTACAGAGGGTCTATGCTAGGTCCTTCCTTGTCATTCCACTTTGTGTTACTAGAGATAGTTGAGGAAACATCTCATTAACCATGTTTATAATTCAGCCCTCGTATACATGGAAGGAAACCTAGGTATGTATTGGAATTTATCGAACAAGTCGAGCTGTGTCCGTGTCTGCACAAGCAGATCAAGAGTCATCATGCTCTTCGTAAATGTTAAAGGATAATCACGGTTATTTCTGGATGGGTTCCTCTCTTCTCTTTGTTTTTCTTCCCTCCTTCCCTCCCTCCATTTCCCCTTGCTCCTTCTTCCCTTTGTGTTTACACTGCATGGGTCTATTTTAGTTTTATGGTTTTATAGGTAAAAATTTAAAACACCCACAAGACTTCAGAAAATTGTGTCTCAGGCGCACGCGTGCACCCACACACCATTGGGTGTTGGATGTGAAGTTTGCTGCCCAGCCCTCTCCCCTCTCCTGCTCCAGAGTTAGCCACGTCTTGATGTCGCTGTGAATTCTCTTGCCTGTTCTTATTCTTTGTCTATAGCTGTGCATTTTCCTGGCGAGGGATAACCAGGGTGTTCATAATCTTTGATATTGTGAACCGCGTTCAACGAGTGTCTTTAATAACGTAACTGTGTACGTTTATGGGTTTTCTTTTTTTTTTTTTTTTTTTTTTCAACGTTTATTTTATTTTTGGGACAGAGAGAGACAGAGCATGAACGGGGGAGGGACAGAGAGAGAGGGAGACACAGAATCGGAAACAGGCTCCAGGCTCCGAGCCATCAGCCCAGAGCTCGACGCGGGGCTCGAACTCACGGACCGTGAGATCGTGACCTGGCTGAAGTCGGACGCTTAACCGACTGCGCCACCCAGGTGCCCCCGTTTATGGGTTTTCTAAAGCAGGTGCGTGGAAGTGGAATGGGTGTGTCGTAGGATTTATGCACCGTCGACTTCCTTAGCCGTCGTCAGGCTGCTCCCCGAAATGGTAATTGAGCTGTTGCTATGATCAGGGACGTATGGCACTCGTGCTGCTCTGTACTCTTGTACACATTGGCTATGACACGATGCAACGTGGCTGATGGCTCCGAAAGCATGTGTTACAACTGCCTCTCTCCGTGTGCTACTGGTCTGTAGATGTGCTCTGATTTTCTTTGTTCTTTCTTTCTTTCTTTCTTTCTCTTTCTTTCTTTCTTTCTTTCTTTCTTTCTTTCACATTTTTTAATGTTTTTATTTATTTTCGAGACAGAGACAGAGCATGAGCAGGGGAGGGGCAGAGAGATGGGGAGACACAGAATCCGAAGTGGGCTCCAGGCTCCGAGCCGTCAGCACAGAGCCCGATGCGGGGCTCGAACTCACGGAGTGTGAGATCGTGACCTGAGCTGAAGTCAGATGCTTAACCGACTGAACCACCAAGGTGCCCCGTGTTCTGATTTTCTATGTTGAAAACTGTATTGCCTGCAGATTCCAATAATTTCCTTTCTTGCCTTATGATTCTCACAAATTTCATTTTTCTTGATGCATTGGCCGGTTATACCCTCCCGTTGGGGGCAAAGGGGAGAAGGGGTAATAGCAGGCTGGCGTGCTCCGCGTCCCTGACGTGGGGCCATGGAATGCCATCATGGCGAGTTTTCCATAGATCCTGCTCATCAGGCCAACGATGTTCCTTTTCACTCTTAGTTGCTACAAACGGTGTCCCTTTTAAGGTCCCAAGCAATTGTTGAGTTTTGTCAGTATTGTATCTATACCTGCTACAATTCTCATTTCCTCTTTTGTTTCTATTTTTTTTAATTTTAAATGTTTCTTTGTTTTTGAGAGAGAGACAGGTCCCCCATCATCAGCATCCTCACCCCAGATGGCATGTCTGTCACCATCAATGAACCCACATGGATATGTCGTCATCGCCCAGAGTCCACAGTTCATATTAGGGTCACTCTTGGTGTTGTTCATTCTATGGGTGTGAACAAACGTATAGTGATGCTTGCACCATTATAGCGTCGTGCAGAATACTTTCACTGCCCCCCAAGTCCTCTGTGCTCCACATGTTCATCCTGCCCTCGGCATCCTCTGCACCTGGAAGCCGCTGACCTTGTCACAATTTTCACTTCTCCAGAATGTCATACCCGTCGGCAGCATACGGTACGTAGCCCTTGCATTTCGGCTGCTTTCACGAAGTAATATGCACTTACAACTCCTCCATGCTTTATCGTGGCTTGATGGCTCACTTCTTTCTAGCACCAAAGAATATTCCATGTCTGGATGGACCACAGTTCATTCATCATCACCTACTGAAGGGCGTCCAAGTTTTGGCCGTTATGGTAAAGCTGCTGTATGCACCCATGTGCAGGTTGTGTGTGCGAACACGTTTTCAGCTCCGTTGGGTGAATACCAAGAGTGTGGTTCCTGGGTTGTAGGTAAGAGTATGTTCAGTTTTGCAGGAAACCACCGAGCCATCTTCCAAAGTGGCCACACCATCCTGTGTCCCCATCAACACCGAGCGGGAGCCCCCGTTTCCCCACGTCCTTGCCGGTGCTTGGTGTTGCGGTGTTTTGGCTTTGGAGCCATTCTCGTGGGTGTGTAGTGCCAACCTACAGCTTTTGATCCTGTCTTTTTTGAGCCCTAAGGTCCCGTGTCATCAATGCATCTTCCCTGCCTTCCCCGGCTCACCACTCCTGCCACCAGGGACTGCACAGTCCTTTGAACTAAAAAAAAAAAAAAAAATAGTAAAAGCATTTCTAGGTGTCTGTAGAAGGAATTTTTCTGTAATATCCTCGTCCACCATGTTTCTCAAATGGGGGACCTCAGGAGTGTTTACATAAAAAGGATATGTAAAGTTGTGGTTTCAATGAAACAGCGAGCTTAGAGGTTGGGCAGTGGACATTGTCACTCTCACACACAGATTCCCTAATCGGGGGACGTAGTGTTTGTGGAAGTCCAATGAGTGGTAGGTTGTTTTCTAGGCTATAACGTGACTTCTAGTAGCCACGTGTGCTATGAATTTTCTTTCACGCCCAGACGTGTCTAAGACACAACTTGAGAAAGTGGTGGTTTTTGTATAAACTTCTCAGACTTCGTGCTTTGTAACTAAATGATTTTACTTGTGGGTCCATTTCCTTCTTACTAGTTGACTCTTGTGTTGGTGAACACCATCCTCGAAAGGGATTTCTCGTTCTGGAAGCTCTGGCATATTCTGGAATGGGCAGAGGGAGACACTAGGAACAGCCTGACTCTCTCATTATATATCATCTGTATTCTCCTTTCATGTATTTTTGCCACAGGTCTCTTTCAGGCCCTGAAGACCTCTTCCTGACTCCCTGGCTGGCCTCCTCCCTGGACGTGTCGTCACTTGCTTTCCTCCCAGCTGGCCGCCACGTGCTGCCCCGTCGCCCTTCCCCGAGTGAGGCAGTGATAAAGAGAATCCCTTGTTCAAAACCCTTGGCAGGACTCCCTTTTGCCTGCAGGTTTAAATTTCACTTTCTCAAGCCTGGCTTCCATTGTTTCCTTCTGCGCGCACGTGGTCCCCAGCAGGTTGGCTTCGCTTCTAGAGTTGCCCTCGTGGCTTCTCTACCCCTATGCTCTGTTCTGGCAAAGACGGTTTTATCTTTATCTGGTCTCCCCTCGCCGCCCTTTCTCTTCTGGAACTTCCTCGAGCTGTCTCGTCACCTGAAATGTTCCTCTTCTCTCTTTCTACCCTCTTCTGTTTATGAAGGACCCAGCACATGCCATGCCTTGTCCATGGAGCCAGTTTTGACTCTTGCGGAAGTCGAAACAACTTTGTATTATCCCTTCTTCCCGGAACCGGATTTGCTCCTATTTTTATGACGTTTACTTAATCTGAGGGCATCGTGCTGATCCCATACTTTATTTCCCACTCTTCATTCCTCAGAGGAAGTATATATTCTTATCCGTCTTGACACTGACTGAGTCCCCTTTCCTGTACATGTTTGTCATCCCACATTCTTATTTCAGTTCAAGAGAGGTGCCTGGGAGGGCGCTGGAGCCTCCTTGGTTGTCTCAGTTTGGCAGGACAGAAGGCACCCGGGAAGCATGTCAGACCTACAGAGAGTTCTCCCCTAGACCCCTCCTTAGACTCCCTTATATCATTGCTTTGGCTGAACCATATTTCCTTGCAACGGCATCTGCCTACTGTTGCTGGATTTCTTTCCTGAAAAGATCCCCATCAAGAGGACCACCGAACAGTGCTTTAAAAATCCTAGAATTCAGATCCGTTTCTCTCTGTGCCCCCGCCCCGGGCCACTGACACCCAGATCACAGCAGCAACCTTCCCCTCCTCCGCCTGGTGATGGGGCAGACACTGTTCCTTCCAGACACATGCTTATTCCGGGTTGGGATCTATTGTCCTGCGGTGTCATTGTCCTTCCCTCTACATAACGTGAACCGTGCTTTTTTTCCCTTGAGAACATACTTCTTTTCTATTTCTATATTCAAGTCAACCAGCAGCTTTTTTACAATGGCGTAGCCTCAATTCAATCTAGTCAAGGAAATGAGATTTCCCCTCAAATCGCATCAAGTGTTCCGTCGAGGCCTGCCAATATGGTAACACAGAAATTGGTTTCTTTATAAATAAACAGCCATTTAAACCTTAAGAACTACTCACCAAATACATAAATAAATGAACAAGAAAAAGAAAAAATAAGCAAAGAACATGGTGACTATGTAGGGATATGGGTGTGCTAATCAGCTTGGTGTGTTGATTATTCCACAATGTACACCTATATCTCAACATCGACTTGTGCACCTTTGATATTTACGATTTGTATCAATTATACCTGGGAGAAGAAGAATTAATAACTAGGACCTCAGCATCAACGTCTCCACCCAATTCTGAGGAAGCACACATGGTCTATTTTTGGTTTTGTTTTTTAATTTAAAAAAAATTTTAATGTTTTTTTATTTCCGAGACAGAGAGAGACAGAGCACGAGTGGGGGAGGGGCAGAGAGAGATGGAGACACAGAATCCGAAGCAGGCTCCAGGCTCAGAACTGTCAGCACAGAGTCCGATGCCGGGCTGGAACTCGTGGACTCCAAGATCGAGACCTGAGCCGAAGTCGGACGCTCAACCAACTGAGCCCTCCAGGTGCCCCACACGTGGTCTTTAAGACAGAGACACTGGTGCAACCTTTTCTCCCGGTAGCGTTTATTTTCCTTCTGTCTTATTTAGCTCAATTTCATGGGTAATTTTTTACATATTATTTTTTGTCATAATGATCTAATGGGAACCTCTGAGAATGAATATTTTACGTTACATTCCATCATATTTTAGCTTTTGGGTGCGAAATGAAAACTGATCGATCAATAGTACCTCAGGTAAACTGAGTCGGCTGGTGCAAAGCTCCCGTGAGATCAGTGAGATCACGTGCAAACGCGGCAGACAGAAGATGTCACGCCTTCAATTTTCTTGTACTACTAAGTTGCGGGCATAGTGTTTGTCGTAACCAATAGACGCTGCACCTTCCTGTGTCCCAGTGATGTTGCCCAGCGTTGGAAGATGGCGTGTGTGAGCCGCATGGTTGGTCCGCGGGAGAGCTGGAGGGCGTGGTCCTGGGGGGGTGGTAATTAATTTTTCTGTTCCCTGAATTCATTGTTGCAGCATCTCTGCTGCTCAATCAACATGTCATTTGCCCTCAATTCAGACTCAAATATTCCCACAAGGTGTTTTTAATTCGTGAGTTCATTGTTTACTGCGGAGGCTCAGAAGACGGGTCCTCTTTGATATTCAGCTATTCGATTTTTCCTCGAAGACGTCCACTGGACGTATTCAACACTGGAACGCGGTGTCCCCAGTGACTTGGTCGGCCAGCGCTCCCCCCGTCAGACGCTGGGGAGGGCGGACGGCGGCCAGGGGTCCATCACCCTGGTTCTCTACTGAGCTCAACTCAGCTCGTGTTGACTGGCAGTGAGCGTTCTCTCCTACCTTGACAAAGACCATGACTTGTGTGCCCGACACAGTAAGTGAATCCTGG
The DNA here is from genome assembly GCF_023721935.1 of Panthera uncia. Classification (NCBI taxonomy): domain Eukaryota; kingdom Metazoa; phylum Chordata; class Mammalia; order Carnivora; family Felidae; genus Panthera; species Panthera uncia. Next base: position 198,658,535 of record NC_064811.1, on the reverse strand, counting down.
GGCCTATGAGAAGACGATAGATCTGCACGAACGAGTGCAGATACCGGGGATCAGAGACGGAGCTTTGGCCCGGACCCCGCTTCTCAGCCAGATGAGGGTCAGTTATACCCCCTCCTTCGCCGTTGGGTTCCTAACTCTAAACGGGCTCGTGTGACCCCTCCGTCCGACTTTCATGGGGGTCTATTCGATCGCCTTTGTTTAACACTCGACTTGGTGCACATCACACAACAGGATCCCTGGCAACGTTGCCTTTTGCGTCATTATCCTGATAGGAAAGTCCGAGGCCTTCATTCCACTTAAAGAGATAAGTCACTAGTTGCCCCAAGTAAGCTGAACGTTTAAGGCCTAAATAATTAGGTGTATATGTGCTCTGAGACTTGGGGTCTTTGGTTGACCCTCCCAGGGAGCTGGTCTGGAAGGAACATAATTGAACTCAACTCGCTCCCCGTGACAACAGGCTGTACAGGCGGAAAGCACAGAAAGGAAAAGCCTAGAACAAAGAGGCTTCTGTGGCCGAGAAAGCCTGGTGAATGTCGCTGGGGGCGGGGGGAGGGGAGGGGCTGGTGTATCTGCCTGGCTTTTCCCTGGGGGGGGGGGGGGGGCTTGCACAGAGAGGCTGTTCTTGGAAGAGGAAGGTCACTGCTCCCCCCGGGGGTTCATGACTCCCCTGACCTCCACTCTTTCCTTCTGGTTTGGAGAAGCTGGGTCGGACCCAGTGCTTTTCCAGGGACGCCTGTGGGAAAGCGTCCGCCTCGGGGCCACATGTCCTGAGAGGCTCTGCTCGCTCCCTGCCGGCCGGTAGTGAGGCTACACTCTCCGGGCAAGAGCCCCCACCTCTGTGTCATGGAAATGTATCACCACAGTGGATTCGGACTTCATCTCATTGCCCCGCGTCGATTTTCAACAGATTTCTTAAACTAATACGCATAAAATATGCTCCCTGTCATTTTTAACACCCAGGTGCTTAGAGAAGAGAAACACTAAACAACATTTCCCTTTTGCGGTCACGGAAAGAAGATTCTCCACAGGACAGCTGTGACGAATCTGCGAACAATGAGGCCCAAGGCTCAGGGACGTTTTCTTCTTGCCGTTTTTGGCGGGGAGGAAAGAAACACCAAAGGTAACACTCTTCCCTGTTATAATTAAGTTGAAGATAAATTCTTAATTTTTTCCTCATCCTTCAGGAAATATGAATAAGCAGATGAATGTTGCCTTTTCTTGCACCAAAGAAACACCACCACTGACGAAGCGCGTGGGCGTTAGCCGACTCCCAGGTGCCCCAGCGTGTGTGCATAAATGTCTGAACCACCCATCTCACCAGAAAGAAAGCAAAACCCAAACAACCGCCCCTCAAACCCACATATACAGACAACAAAAAAGCTGCTTAGAAACTTCCAGCTCCACGGACTGAAGGATACGGCTGTTTCCATCTAATTACTGCAGGCAAACACCATAACCTGTGTATTTCCCATTGGCTTAGACACTGTGTTTTACTAAAACAAGAAAACTTGAAAACCTCATGATTTTATTATTATCCTCAGTGGAGGAGTCAGTCACCAAGGAACAAATGATGAAATAAGGAAATCATTTGGAAACACAAAGGTTTTTTTTAATGTTTATTTATTTTTGAGAGAGAGAGAGATAGAGAGACGGATAGGGAGGGAGATAGGGAGACACAGAATCCGAAGCAGGCCCCAGGCTCTGAGCTGTCAGCACAGAGCCCTACACGGGGCTCAAACCCGAGAACCTCTAGATAATGACCTGAGCCAAAGTCAGATGCTTAACCAACGGGCTGAACCACCAGGCACCCCCGAACTTTTTCACTCCAGAGGAAGAAAGTTCCCCAAAGTGTTTCTCTGAGCAATTCTGCCTGCATTCTGTGTTTTCGCTGTGTAGGCAACGCTGGCCGCTGTGCAGGGGGGAACAAAGTGCAGAGGTGTGGGATCTGGAAGCCCGGAGGTCCCATGGGGTCTGCAGTGTCATCGGGCACCTTGGCTTCCTCCCCCAAGGTGCTGACATGAGGTGCTCAGAGAGGACTCTTACCAGCACAGCCTTTCAACCCTCCACATTCACTATCCCCCTTTCACGCTCCTGCGACGTCAAATGGGAAAAATATTCACCGAGAGCTTCGTCAGTGGTGCGGTATTACTTACCCGTCAACGGTGACAACTTAATTTCCTGTTCCGTGACACCGCTACCTGATTTCGCCGAGTGGGTGAGATTCGATCTCACAGACACTTGCAGGCTGAGGACGATGGATAGATTAAAACAAGGGTTCCATCAGCTGAGTCCCTAGGCTCATTGAGAAACTGTGAGGTCGTGTTGTAGCTGGGCCCCTGGGAACGCGTCTTCAACCCGGGAAGATGCTGGGCAGCATTTCTGGGCGTTCCCAGGGGGTTCTGAAGCCACCTCGTCAGGGTCCACGACCGTCACAAAGCCATCCACCTCCGCCCGGCCCAGGGCAAGCTCTGTCTTCACTGACCCTCATCTAATGTGTGCACCTGCCGTATAAAATCGGTGTCTGTCATGCACCTGAAAACATCACTATTCATACGAGACCATCTGGGAATAGAAATGTCTTCAAATTTCTGTTCCTGGTTTTCAGGGGCTGGCAGAATCTTCCCTTCCGGTTACTTCACACCCCACCTGGCGGAGCACCTTGGCATTGTGTGTTTAATTAAAACACCGGGAGCCACCATTAGGAGCAATTAACCTAATCAGTCAACAATTGGTACCTGATAATGATCTCTCTCCTGTGCATAATATTCTAAGAAGCTGATTTACCCTATGTTTTAACTTCAAGCCTGTTGCGACCCAGTTAGCCAAGGCTGACTGGTCACTGAGGCTGCCTAAGTGACCACATAATTCTCCTGGCCTTTTCCCAAACCAGAGGGCAAATAGTTCCCTTACAGTCTGATGGTCACGGGAGTCTCTCTTGTCTCATTTTTGGTGGGGTGATAGGAAAATGGCTATACAGGGACTTGTAAACAGGTGCCCGACCTCCCCTGTTCTACTTGGTGTGCGAGATGTATCTGTGTACAGTTAGAGTGGACTGTTGCTGGAACCTTCTAGAACGTGGTCTGTCTTCACATCTTGTTGGCCGGCGGAGAGAAAGTAATCCGAGTTTACGGACCCTGCCTCCCATCTGCTGTCTTCTGTGTCAAGATCCAAATGTCGAGGGCACAAAATAACCGTTGCTGTCTCCATCACAATGTGTGCTGATAATAACAGTGGTCTAAGCCGCAACGAATCACGTTCTCATCAAGGTGCTCAGGTCTTGAAGTAAATCATCTCTGTTCTCTCTGGTTTCCTCTCCCCATTTGTGAAATCAAGACGGTGACTCTTTCCATGGCTCTTACGCACTTAGACGGTAACTTGACCCAGTTAACAGAGCAGAGGTGTGGTCAGCGTGGTCTGGAAACCAATGGCTATTTGCCCCCGTCCCCTATTCCCATGGACCTCACCAACTCTGTCAACTTCAGACTTACCACTTTTTTTTTACTTCTTTTCATGGAGCTCTATTTTACCTGTTTCTGAGAAACTGAGAGTTACTGTCAACTGACATCTTCTTGATTCAGTTTTCCATAGGTGGAAGTGTATGCGCCAGGAGCAGACGTCGATCCTTCTTTAAAGGAATATGACTTCTGTCTCTTGGGCAGTGGGAGCCATTTTGAGAGACGGCGCCCGCTGCCCGGTGTTGTCACTGCACATCTGAGGACACGCAGGTGGTGGACCTTTATTTTTAGAGCAGCAACGGGCCTGGGTTGAAGGCTAATGAAGAGACGCTGTAGATCAGACACTTCGTGCCAAGGTTCTGCCAGTGGGGAAGGAGCGTGGGGCGTGGTTGGCGCGTCCAGAAGGAGCTTATGCAACGCGGCGCCAGTGACCCAGCGCACGCCAGGTGTCCGGCCAGATCCGACGGACAGAATGCGGCTGTCAGCGTTCTTTCCTAATGAAATTTATATCTGCATGCCTTATGTAACTCAATATTCTATAAATACCCCTAAGTCCAGGGGTAATTTGTGAGAGCCAAAGTTACCTAATCCCCCAGTGTGTTAGGACTCTGCATTAGGCCTCAGAACTTTCGGATAATCAGCTTTTAAGACGCAAATGCCCCTTTCTCTTATGTTACTCTGTGCAATCCAGTATAATTCCTGTTCCTGAAATAAAGTGGCATTTTGACAGATTGTATAACTGCTGTAAAAATAATTTCTTTGCAATAGTGTTTGATATCAAATTTTGCGTATGAAGCTTATGTCAAAGTACGTGAAAGTAGAGATATTAGGAGAAGATAGAGACATGAGACATGTGTTGGCACCATTTTTAGATGGTATGTTTTGTTTGTTTATATGCTTATTTGTTCTAGTTATTCATTCTCTGGATCACATTTTTCCTATAGATACCCCTATTTTTCATCATGTAAAAATAAATCAAAGTACCCACCAAATATATAAATATATCTATTCCTAAATTACTAATGTATTGTACTTAAAAAATCTCGTGGACTCTACTTATCGTAAATCACGTATACTAAGCAAACAAAAAAATCAAATCATTTAACAAAATTATGAATGATTATGCAATGACTATTCTGCAGGAAACTACAAATCTCTAAATTTTTCTGCGGGGAGTGGGTTAAAAACCATTGTAGTTCTCTTTCTGCTCTGCCTCGAATCTTAGTTAATCCATTTTTGTTTCTATCTTCCAAATACAAAGTGAGTCTATAATCAAGATACCTTTTGAGACATGTTACAACAGATCAGAAATTAGGTTATCAACAAGTACTGGTGAGCATGTTGGTAAAAGGGATCCTTTTGCACCGTTGGCGTGAATGTACATTGGTGATGCCTTCATGGCATTTCACATGTAAAACTTAGGGACATACTGCATATCAACCCTATATTTATATTTATTTATATTTCTAGTACTTCATTTGTGTAGTATTTATGTTCACAGACTATATATGTTGCTGTTACTTTGCATAAACAAATGTTTATTTTTGAGAGACAGAGAGAGAGAGTAGAGGAGGGGCAGAGAGAGTGGGGGACAGAGAGAGAGAGAGAGAGAGAGAGAGAATCCCAAGCAGACCCCAGTGCCATCAGTGAGGAGCCTGATGTGGAACTTGAACCCATGAACCATGAGATCCTGACCTGAGCCGAAATCAAGAGTTGGACGCTTAACCAACTGAGACTCCCAGGTGCCCCACCTTGCATTTTTTAAGTGTTGAAAATAATAAGTGCTCATTGCAAAAAATCAAATACTAGAAAGTGGGAAAAAAACACACCCCTGCTCACTTCTATTCCAGTCGCCTTTCTTGTGCTCTTCCTCCACCCTCCACCCAGGTCATTGGTGTTAAGAGTTTGATTTATATTCTCCTATGTGGAAGATTAATACTATCTTAAATTATCCTCTCTCTCTATCTAATCCTCCATCCATCCATCCATCCTTCCATCCATCCATTCATCCATCCATCCTTCCATCCATCCATCCATCTTTCCATCCATCTATCATCCATCCATCCATCCATCCATCCTTTCATCCATCCATCCATCCATCTTTCCATCCATCTATCATTCATCCATCCATCCATCCATCCGTCTTTCCATCCATACTTCCATCTTTTCATCCATCTATCCATCCATCCATCCTTCCTTCCATCCATCCTTCCTTCCATCCATCCGTCTTTCCATCCATCCATCCATCCATCCGTCTATCCAGTCTGTGCATCTGTCGTTCCTTCTGTCCATCCATCTGCCATCCCTCTAATCTATCATCTATCTATCTATCTATTATCCATCCATCCATCCATCCATCCTTCTGTCTGCCTGTCCATCCTTCCATCTAATCTGTCATCTACCAAACAACTGGCCAACCAATCTATCTTGTCCTTCGTTTCAAAACTGTTTCAAGGTAGTTTACAAGAACTTGTAGAGCACAATGGCATGAAGTAAAGGGAAGTTGGGTCAAAGAGAAAATAAAGAGGGGATATTACGATTTTGAAAACTAGCACACAGATGTGAACATCATGGTGTGAACTTGTGCAGGGGTGAAATGTGGAAATGAGTTTCTCTCTGAGCTCAGGAGAACCCAGAGACAACAAGGGAATTGGAACAAGTTCTAAAAAAATACTGAGGGGATTCTGAGGACGCTGAGTTTTGGGATGTATTGTGAAAGGTAACAAAGGGAGAGTGGCTTTGGTCTCAGCCAATCTGGTGTGTGTTCAATTAAATGAAACCACTGGACAGTGATTCCCTTGGACCGCAGTCTAAGCGCCCCCAAACCCACACGGAACGAGTCCTCAGCTACAGAAACATGAAACAGGAAGTGAAGGCTCGATTTCTTTCTGCTCACTTGATGTGCTGTCGGCACCTGCTGGTCTTCTTATCTCTTTATGAATCTGTGTCCATTTCCTCCTGGTCCTTGGATGCCATCTTTTCAGGCAGTTCCAGGGAGCCTGACCCCCAGTCTGAGTAAGTTGCGCACAGCAGCGCTCGGGACTTCTGTGTGACAACGTCCATTATGGAGCGAGTGGATGGGCAAGTCCCGGAGCAGTACCAGAAAGCCTCCTAGCCCACCGCAGCTCCATTCCTGATGTTCCCAAAGCGCTGAGTGCAAAGGCCTTCCTCTCCGAGATGTGAGGGGTGAAGTATTAAGAGAAAAAAAAAAGAAAGGAAAAGCACAAAGCTCTCAAAGTGAGCATCTCAGCAAAACCTACGCATGGCGCAGGCATTCTGAGCCTGTTATACTTTGTCCAACTTTAAGAATAATTTGAGGCCTTTGAATAAGCATTTTTCCGGAGAAGAGAACACGCGCATCTGTTGTACAAACGGCTGCTTCCCTACCTGGCTTATAGCCAGGTGCTCGTTTGAACTCTGCACATGTATTATCTGGGTGTGGGTCCCGGCCCTGAGCTGTCCCACGTCCCTTCAAGGAAGCCCTCTGGCTTCAACACCAGGTGGCAGAGCCCCGGGATCCCATCAGCCCACAGTCTCGCTTCTGCACGCGGTGGGGTTTTGGACGCAGGCCCAGTTCTGGGCCACCATGCAGGCTGGAGGAGACGCCCGCTCCCTCACTGCCAGCTGCAAAGACCCTTTCCCGGGATCCTGTGGTTGCAGCGCTAAGGGTGGCCCCCTCCGTTGCGCGCTCAGATACCTTCCCAGCCAGCTGGACCGGGGCTGAAGGCCCACCCATGACCACTGCTGTCCCCCTCCCTTCCCTCGGCCCGCAGGCGTGCTGCTTTCCTGTAGCTCTCCAAACACAGAGGGTCTGGTCACGTGGCTTTCTTTCTCTGGTCCCTTAGCTAGTTTGACCAGCCTGTAAGTGGAGGTCACTGTCGGCCGACTCAGAGGTGGTTACCCCTCAGAGAGACTCGAGGGGGGTCCAGGACACCTGCCACTCTTCTTTTCGGGAGGATGGGGACGGGAGACACCGTGGTGGCCATGACATCTGTCTTGTTAGCAAACAGTGGGCCTCTGAGAGCTGTGATGCCCTTGGAGCCAGACAGGAGCTACCCGGGCCTCTGCCCTGACCCTCTCAGGCCACACCCTGACCACAGGGCCTAAGGGACATGCCCACCACGGCCCTCAGGTTTCCTGATGATTGATCTTTGTTGTAGAGATTCTTGGGCTTCTTCCCCAGGTCCTTGACTGAAGGCATGCCTCTTCATCAGCGTGAACCCAAAAGGTACCTGGGTAAGGGATGAGCAGGTGCATGGAACTCGGGTGAGCAGGGGTGGGTCTCCACATGGGTGCGTGATGCCACTTGCAGTGTAGGAGGACCCCGGGGGTGGGCAGACCAGCATGTTAGGCGAGGCCGGACCCCGTCTCCCCGCACCCCACCCTCACATTTGAGGCAGAGCTCTGGGAAAATGGATTGTTCTCAGGAAGAACCAGACCTCCCTGGATATTATGGAAGTATATTTGCAAAGGGTGGGGTTCCAAAAACACTCTACTTCACCGCTACTTAGCTTGATTTTAACTTTAAAACATTTAGCGATAGATACACCGATGTCCGTATCTTCTCTTGCTCTGACTTTGCAAGTTTTATGAGAGGACACACGGCAACACGCAAAACATCGATTTCCTGAAACGGATCTGTGGTGTGGTCTGAGCTCTCGCCAGGCGCGAAGGAATTCGTGGCCTCCCAGCTTTGGGCCAAGTGAGAAGAGCTAGGATTTAGTGTTCACCCGCCTGTTACAGGGAACAGACCCAACTGCTGGTAATGGAATAATGTCAGATCAGGCAGGTAAGATTTAGTAACCCAGAAAGGACGGCCACACAGCCGGTGGGGTTCCAGGAAGCAGCTACCGTCAGAAATGTCTCCCAGGGTTTCTGGATGGGCGGTCTGGGGTTTGGGGCACGAGAGGAGGGGGATTGTAACGCATTGATCAGGAGATATCAGGATCCCCGTCCCAGATTTCCCAGATGGGTGATGAGAGTGAATGAAGTCACAAGAGCTGTGGAGGATGGGGAAGGTTTCCTGGAAGGAGTCCGAGTGCAGGCAATTAACGGAGGGACTCACCTGCAGACCCTGGTGGTCGTGGTGGGTTGTGAAGATCCCGAGAACAAAGCTACAACTCAGTTAATGGGGCCACGAGGGCACAAGAGACGACCAAGCAAGAAGGTTCCCTGAGCATGCCTTCTGGCTTTCCCATCCCCCCCGGGGACTGGAACAGCCCAGATCCCGAGGAGATACCTGACGTGAATTAGTCTTACGGCGGAGAGAGGAACACTTTTCCAGCAGGTAAACAAACGGGTCAACGATTTGTAATAAGGTGACTGCACTAACGTCTAGTCAAGTTCAGCGAAAAGTCGACCGTATGAGTGAGATTAAGGAGGAGCAGGACGAAGTAACCTAAGAACTAATTTATAAATGTGCTGTTGATGGAATTGCACACTGCTGTCCACGTCTACAGCAAGAGAGTCAGAGACCGGGGTGATGTGTCAGAAGGAGATGATAGAATGTAATCGAGGTTAATCAGTTTTCTCAATTGACTGGTGACTCCTTCTTCAGAATTTTTTTCATGTTTATTTGTTTCGAGAGAGAGGGAGCACGCACATGAGCAGGAGAGGGGCAGAGAGAGAGGGAGAAAGAGAATCTCAAGCAGGCTCTGCACAGTCAGCGCAGAGCCCAACGCGGGGCTCGGACCCATGAACCGCGAGATCACGACCTGAGCTGAAGTCGACGCTCAACCGACTGAGCCACCAGGCGCCCCTGATAGTTTTGTGAAGAAAAAAAAAGCGTCATTTGCTAACACCCCTTTATTGAGGAGCTCCTGCTGAATAGGCACGAGAGAGGGGAAGCTCATTTTCATGCTGGATCCTTAATTCGTAGGCATCGTGTCTTTACAGGAGTGGCAACTTGTGAACTTACCATGATGTCAGCTATTTTTTCCACATCACGATAGTGCGTATACCCTTCACCATCCTTCCACGGACGTAACAATGGCGTAGATACAAGAATTCACCCGTTTACTCAATGTGTCACAATTTAGATTGCTTTTCTTCTCATATTGGACATTTCTTTTCGGGTAAGTTTTATTTTTATTTTTTTGCTATGACTATTTTAAATTTTGACAGTCCCAGGGGTCGATTGGTAGCGGTCACTTATTTAAAATGAACGTTCGATTTACTTAATTACCAGAAGTCTGTTTGCAAAGGAAACAGCCCAGTGGGTAGCAGAGGTCTACAGCGTGCATCGTCCTTTGCGTGAACACTCAGTACGCACTCGACATCGGCAACATCGCTTTGGAAAACAAGATGTGGGAACCCCGTGACTGTAACATGTCATTTCAACAAGTGCAAATTGTTAGTTTTCATTCCTTTTGAGGGGAGATCATTGAATTACCATAGAGATGGGGTGTTTTTTTAAGTATTTTGCTATCTGTATATGGGTCCTCTTTGTGGACTGCTCGCGCTTTTGGTCATTTGTTCAATAGAAAATACACAGTGAATGTGATTTTCACTCGTGTTTTTATGAACATAAGAAAATGTCAGTCTCCTTGTTAGGAGCTGGGGGCTCTTCAAAGTCTCCTTACCAGGTGTCTCCCCTCAGTGTCCTTGGCTGCAGGACAGCGATAAAACCGGCCACGTGGGAGCCATCTCCTTGCCGAAAGCACCAGCAAGGGGATAGATGCCTATTGCTTATGGTGGTGTCTGGCATAGGATTTGACGAGGTGATGGGGATGAGGAGGAGGAGGAGGAGGAGGAGGAGGAGGGGGGAGTGTGTCAATGACTGTGTCTCCTGGGATGATAACCCCCAGGACGCCGCCTCCTGGGGTTGGGCCTGGGGTCTTGTCCACACTGGGGGTGCTGGAGAGCAGAAGCAACACGTGTCCTGGAAGTGAAGAGGCCAGGAGACTGCCGCCATTCAGCTCAAGAAAGGACAGCCCACGGCGGGGGGGGGGGGGGGTGGACTCTCCCCTGTAGCAGGGGTGCGGCGGGAAGCTGCCCTGGGGCGCGAGGTGGGCGATGTGCGGCATGTGGGTAAAGCTTCTCGCTTAGGACCTTATCCAGCGACTGATGTCCCGTTACTTTCATTGTCGAAGGATCATCATTCCGTTTTAGAAAACTGGCAACAGGTGCACATCTTGACATGTCGCCGACAACCAGACTCACCAGGTGGTATGTGATTCGCACTCTGTGCAGTTAGCGTCCTCTCTCGGGGGACAGAGCGCATTTGGTCACCTTACAGTTGGCCTTTTCTTACCTCACTTGTCAGGCCAGCCTGTCAAGCCACCGCCCGTCCGGGTTGAACCTCGAGGCTTACCAGCTCCAGGAGAACTTCTGTGTGTTTATTTTGCTGATGAGAGTTTCCCCCCAGTGCTGTTTACTTACTTTCGTCTTGAACTTAGATCACTTCCTTCAGCCAAGGGGACGTTCCCATAGGAAGCGTTTTATACTTTTCACACGTGGTGGCTGCTCGGATGCTGTCGGAAGGGTGACTAGTGAGTGCCGTTCGTCAAATTTGAGACGCAGGGAGAGGCCGGATGCGCTTTTGGCCCCATGTGGACCGGGAGGGTTTCTCAAACGTAGTTGGGGACAGATACACAGTTGCGCCCCCCTCCGCCCCTGCGGGGACACTCAGGAGCTGCTGTCTCTCCCTGCTGGGTGCCGAGAGGGGCGGTAATCACAGCTCCACGGTCCGGCCAGCCCTGCTCGCAGCCCCCTCACCTGCCCCCATGACTCTCTGAGGGAGGGGGAGGGGGAGCGGGGCCCGGCGGATCCCTCCCTCCCTGCCTCTCTTCCTTCCACACCTCTTCTTAGTTACACTGTGAACTGCCCTTGGGGCTTCCTGAATTTTCTCTTCTCTGTACCCAGAGGCAGAGCGAGGAGGAAGCTTCACTTCACAGGTAAGGAAACAGGCTCTGTAAGGGCGGAGGTGGCAGGAGGGACCTTTCCGCTCCTGCCCGGTGACGCCCTTCCTTCTCACTCTGTGTCCTCAGTGTCCCTGAACAGCCTCCACCCGACACCGGGGAAGCAGTCTGCGTGAGTCACCACTGGTTTGAGCTGGTCCCTCGTGGGCCTTTTCCCCTCTCTTGCGGCTTTACCTCGTGCACGTCTCAGTACTCGACGCGCCCCTTCTGCAAGACCCAAGCACACAGCGCACGCATCCCGGGCTCCCTCGCCGGGGGCCAGAGGGTGTGCAGACGAATTCGATGAAATGCTCACCGGACCTCCTCCTTCCTTCCTTCTGCAGACAAATAACAGTATAACCCCCCCCCCCCCTCCATCGGGCCGCTTGTTTGGTGGGCCCTGGTGTGAATTAGGGGCATTTCCATATTAGATGCTCGCGCACCTGCTCTCGGGTGCAGACTGATGACCAGTGGAGGCGCCTTTCCTTATGTTCTGTCGTAAACCCGTGCAGATCCTCAGTGCTGCCAGTGCGCCTCGGCCAATTAATACGCTGAATTAAAAAACAGAATGAAATTATTAACACGCCATTAAAAGGATCTATGAGTCTCTCATTCTGAGAAAGGGCAGCCCGAGGTACCGTATCTTCACAATCTAAGCGGGAATAATCAGTCCCACTCCAATTAAGCCATTAAGCCCTGAGCTGGGTGTGCACGGGCACATGCGGTCCAGTATCTCGGGATTTTTCCACAAAGGCCCTGAGAGGCCAGAGGACTCACGGGAAAGAAGCGTCCCTGCGGGACCCCAGTCTGTGTAGAGGTCCCTGGAGTCAGAACGCCATCACACGGGGCTGCTGAACTCCCCCAAGGCTGCTGCCCTGACACAAGGGCTAAACGCGGCTGGTTTTGATCCCGAGTTGTGGCGTGTAGTGTAGCCATTCAAGTGCGGCCAACGATCCCCGCAGCAGAGGGAGGACGCTCGAATTCTCCGGAGCCAAAGGGGGTTTCGCTGGGATTCACGGAGGGCCGCTCCCGCCAGGCCAGGCGGAGTGACCTTTGAGCGGAGACTCAGCAGGGCCTCCGAACATCCCAGGTTCGTGAAGAAGCAGAGCTCAGCGGAGGCACCGCCTCGTGTCCCCCCAGAGCCGGCGCCGGTGACCGAAAGCAGGTGCTGGGGGCCAGGCGGTGAGCAGGAGGCAGGGTGGGGGTGAGCGGGGCCCTGGAGACCAAAGGGGCTGGAATCCCCAAGGTCGTGCCGGCCGTGGGCCCCTCGCATCCCTGAGCCCCTGATCCTCCCTGGGGCTAAGGCGGCAAGGCCCCTCCCAACAGAGGGCTCTGCTTTATCTCCACGCTGGTTTGGTCTCAGGGAAGGTGATACCCTGGGCTCCCGGAGGACGCCCAGAGCGCTTTTGTTCCTGGGGAGAACCCGTGCCCCCCCCCCCTCCCCGGAGCAGTCCTGAGACCGCCCCACCCGCACCTCCCAGGTAGACCCACCTGCCCCCTCTCTGGAGCACAGCGAGCTTGTCACAGAACGTGCCCATGGCGCTGGCATGCGTTAACTGTGCCAGCTGGTACGGTGCCGTGGCTCCGGGGACGGGGCGACCGGCAGGCCAGCACACGGCCCTCGAGGATGAAGAGAAACGCGAAGAGGGCGGGGCGGGTGTGCAGGTGGCGCAGGGGACCGTGCGGGTGCACGCCCTCCACCGGACACCCTGGGCAGCGGCCAGGAGAGGCCCCAGATGCCCGGTGGCCCGTCCACCCCCTCACGTCAGCTACTGTGGCTGGTGGATGACACCAACGGTATCGGCAGGTGTCATTTGTCACGCGGGAAAAGCTACTTCTCAATGTCCCTTGGTGCCCTGGCTGATCTATGACAAGGGACTTCTAGAAGGTAAGCAGTCTACTCTGCGGGCGGGTTTGCTCACCCTGGAACCAGATCACCTGTCTCCCTGGAGTCCTACGTGACTACCCCCTAATTCTGGGCTCAACTTCAAGACCCCGTATGTGTATATTTAATGTGTGGGGTTTTCCCCCATGATTTTGCCAGCATAAAGGAGAGTTTAAAAATAAAGACAAGTAAAAGATACGGAAAAGCCCATTTAATTTAATTAGTGCCCAGTCAAAGTAACACAGAGGGGGCTTGGTAGAAGGCTTGGCACTTTGTAGTGTCCAGCGATGTTCCTGCTTGTTGAGAAACTCTTGTAGTTCTTTGCGGTTCAGTTTCTAGATGTGACAGCCCCTTGACTTGAATAGAGAATCCCAGGAAATGCTGGACCCTGGCCACATGTGTTCACTCACTGGATTTCTTCACTTCCTGCATAGAATTGTCTTAGCTTTGTCACACACTTGTTTGTGTTAATAAAATGCCTCTAAAATCAGCACTCATATGATTTATAGTTGAGGCTTTGCCTTTGGATCTCCGTGCTACGCTTCATTCTTATTGTGGCAAAACGTACCTACCAGCACGTGTAACGCGTTCACCGTTGCTGAGTGTACATTCGGTCGTGTCGCGTGCATTCACGCCGTCCTCAACACACGTACGGAACTTGTTCATCTTGCGAAACTCACACTGCGTCCCCACCAAACACAGATCGGCCCCCCCCCCCCCCCCCCCCGCCCCGTCCCAGCCTTTGGCTTGTAGAAACGGACTTTCTGCGATTTTGACTACTTCAGATACTTCACGTGGGTGGAATCATACACTATCTGTCTCTGGCTGGCTTATTTCAGTTACCAGAACGTCCCCTAGGTTCACCTGCGTGGTCACAAATGGCAGGATGGCCTTACGTCTTAAATATTTTTAAATTTAAATTTTAATTTTTATGTTTATTTATTCGTTTGTTTATATATTTGTTTATTTATTTATTTATTTTAACGTTTATTCACTTTTTGAGAGACAGAGACAGAGTGGGAACACGGCAGGGGCAGAGACAGAGGGAGACACAGAATCAAAGCACGTTCCGACGTGGGGCTTGAACTCACGAACCGTGAGATCACGACCTGAGCCGAAGTCGGATGTTTCGCCGACTGAGCCACCCAGCCGCCCCTTAAATATTTTTTTAATATTCCACTGTATATGCACGTTTTCTTTATGCACCCGTCTTTCGATGGACATTTGCCTTGTTTCTATATCTTGGCTATTGTGAGTGAGGGTATGATGAACACAGTTGTGCAGATATCTATTGGAGATCTGGATTGCAATTCTCTTGAAGAAATACTCAGGAGGGGAGTTGCTGGATCACATGGCATTTCTCCTTTTAGTTGTTCGAGAGGCGTCCACGCTGCTCTCCAGAGCGGCTGCGCCAGTTTGCATTCCCACCAACAGTGCACGAGGCTTCCCCTTTCTCCGCGTCCTCGCCAACCTCTGTTCTCTTCTGTTCTTTTGATGGTGGCTATCCTAACGAGCACGTTTGCTTTCATGTTATAAAAATACCCGGGGTTCGCTTGCACCCGCAGTGAGGCACGGATGTGGTGGTCGGTGGGGTGTACTGATTCTCTGTGAGTCCGGGGAGGAGGGCACGTGCCGGGAACATCTAGCTAGGCAGGGGTGGTGAGGGCGGGTCTGAGTGGACTCGGCTGCCGCCCCCTAAGAGAGCTACCTCGGAGACTCCTTTCCTCTCCCCATCTCCACGGGAGAAGCTGCCCACAGCTGAGAGGAGCTCACAGAGCTGCCGTGGGGCTCGGATTCAGTCGTGTGCGCGTGAAAATGCCGCGTAGACTGTGAGGTTCTATGAGCAAATATGGTGGACAACTCTACCTCAGGTCTGCTCCTGACTTAAAAACGTGTAGAATATAAGTTACTTTTTTTTAAGTTAAAAATAGTAGCGGACGTGCTCAGGCACTAGGTTCACGCCATGGTTCCCTTCCCACCTCGCAGGTGTCGGGACACAGAGCTGGAATCCGAGGCACCTGGTCTCCTTCTAGAAAGTCGGGGTGCTGGTGTTCGTGTGCCCCCTACTGGCCGCCCTCACCCTTCCGTGCAGCCGATTGCACATTTTCGCATCTGTCTCTTGTAGGACACTTTTCTTGTTACCAAATTCTGTATCAGTCAGGCATACGTGTCCACAGAAGTAACATATAGCAAAACTTACCTTTGCTTTAAAATGTAAAGTTTTGCTTTGCTCACTTATCAAAGAGATGTGAGGAAGCCAAGGCAAAAATGATAACAATTTAAAAAAATACTCCTTAATGACTGGCAAATTAAGCCAAGTGGTGCTGGGTAAAGGCCAGATCAAAGGAAAGCCGGTGCTGAGACCTCCCGCTACTTATAAAGCACGCTTGCTATCAGATCCGAGGGAAACCAGCAAAACTATACTCACAGCAAAGTGTACCCGTCAAATTACATCACCGGTAAAGAAAAAACCTCCAGTAGGAAATCTTAATTATTTTTTAACATAATTTATTGTCACGTAGGCTAACATACAGTGTGTCAAGTGTGCTCTCGGTTCTGGGGTAGATTCCCGTGGTTCATCTCTTGTATACAACACCCAGTGCTCGTCCCAACAAGTGCCCTCCTCAGTGCCCGTCACCCACTTTCCTGTCTCCCCCACCCTTCCATCAACCCCAGTTTGTTCTCTGTATTTAAGAGTCTCTGATGGTTTGCCTCCCTCCCTCTCTAACTTTTTTTTCCTCTTCCCCTCCCCCATGGTCTTCTGTTAAGTTTCTCAAGATCCACATATGAGTGAAAACATGATATCTTTCTCTGACTGCTTATTTCACTCAGCATATTACCTTCCAGTTCTGTCCACGTTGCTGCGAATGGCATGATTTGATCTTGATAAATTTAAAAAAGAATAGTAAAATAACTAAAAATCACGAAGAGGGAATTACTAATCAAAAACCTCAAATTAATGAAATTAAGAAAGCATTGTGGAAAGAATAATTTCCTATCTTTTAAAGTTATGAAATTAGATAAACTTTTCAAAGGCTGACTAAAGAAAATGAACAAAATGTTTAAGATTAATAGTAAGAAATGACAATGTTAGGTAAAGTCTGCAATGGAAAACGCAAGCAAATATTATATGGAGATCTATTGCAACCAATTTGCAAACCTAGAAAGAGTGATTTCTTGGCAAAATGAAACCATCAGAATGGAAGAACTAGGGATCTTGAACACATCGTAGATCACTTCAGAGCTTGGAAAAGTGATCTGAGTTTTCCTGTTTATTTATTTATTTATTTATTTATTATTTTAATACTTATTTTTACTTTTGAGGGAGAGAGACAGAGTGCAAGTGGGGGGGGGGGGCGGGCAGAGAGAGAGGGAGACACAGAATCCGAAGCAGGATCCAGGCTCCGAGCTGTCAGCACGCACAGAGCCCGATGCGTGGCTCAAACTCACAAACTCTGAGATCCTGACCTGAGCCGAACTCGGATGCTTGACTGAACCATCCAGGTGCCCCTAATGCTTCCTGTTTAAAAAGTCAGCAGACTCGGTTGTTTTGCCACTAATACCTAGTTAATTTTAAAGGGTGGACGAATATAATGTCATTGAAATGAACATTTATCATAGAAAGCAATTCATGTTATAAGTTCAGTGCAACTTTAATATTATAACTTTATAAAGATCGATTAGATCGATTTATTTTACAGTTAGAGGTGGGAACTTCTAAATAAAAATTTAATACATAGGATGGAATGCAATATTGACAGAATAATATACTAAGGACTGTTACAGCTTACTTTGGGAGTCCAGAGGAAGTTAATTATCACGATACCCATTAACGCAGTGCACTCATAAATAAGTTAAGAGAGAAAAATCATATGATCCTCTGATCAGAGCCTAGAAATGCATTCGATAAGATAGAGCAGGCAGTCCTAAATATCCTAATATGTGTGAAGTTAGGAGTACAAGAAGATTAGATAGATATGAGAGCAAATGTCAAAAATAAATACCAAATATTATCGAAGCAGCAAAACACTAAAAAAAAATTTTCAGTTAAAACTAGGAATTAGACACATCATGTCATGACTTGTCATTATTTAAGAAAATTTCTAATAACAGCAGTAAGACACAGTGAATCCCTTCAAACTAGTACAAGACAAAAAACATTAACTGTTGACTTGTGCTGATGTTATAATTGTGTATTTAACATACTCAAGAGGGCTTAGTTAAAAAGAAACTGGAACTTAAAATATTTCTTAAGCTGGTTGTGTTCAAAATAAATATGTTATGAACACATCAATAGTGTTTCTTTCAACTAAGCATCTAGAGACAGGAGAAAAAAATCACTCAACATACAATAGAATTAACATCCATATTCAGTGATAAATCTATATAAGCCAGAGGACTTGATACAGAAAAGTTTAAACAGTAAAAAAATAACCACTAAAAACAGGTCTGAAAAAATTTATTTTCATTTTTTTAATGTTTGTTTATTTTTCAGAGAGAGAGTGTGAGAGAGAGACAGAACATGAATGAGGGAGGGTCAGAGAGAGAGAGAGGGAGACACAGAATCCGAAGCAGGTTCCAGGCTCTGAGCTGTCAGCACAGAGCCCAACACGGGGCTTGAACCCATAACCTGTGAGATCATGACCTAAGCTGAAGTCAGATGCTTAACCAACTGAGCCACCTAGGCACCCCATTGTCTGACAAAAATTTCAAGATGTATTCGTTCAATTCTTAGAAGGGAAGAAGTAAAAATTTACTGTAATAAAAACATCAATTATTTTCATATAGCAACAGGTCTTTATTGGAAAAATGTCTCTTCAAGTCCTTTGCCCATTTTTTAAATTGAGGTATTTGGTTTTTTAGCCATTAAGTTGTAGGAGCTCCTTATATATTTTAGATATTAACCCCAACAGTTATTGTATTTATAAAGGAAAATGTTCATCATCACTCAGCATCAGGGAAATATAAATCAAAACCAAAAGGGGATATCACCTCACACCTGTCAGAATGGGCCAAATCAATAACACGAGACAATAAGTATTGAGACGATGCGGGGAGAGGGGAACGCTCTTACGCTGTTGGTGGGAATGCAAACTGGTGCAGCCACCCTGGAAAACAGTATGGAGGTTTCCCGAAAAATTAAAAAACAGAACGGTCCTATGATCCAGCAATTCCACTTCTGGATATTTACCAACGAAAACAAAAACTGCAAAATGAAAAGTCATATGCTCCTTCATGGTCACTGCTGCGTTATCTATAACACTGTCCACAACATTGTCTACAGCAGCCAAGAGGTGGAGGCAGCCAGGGTCCACTGACTGCCGAATGGATAAAGATGTCGTGTTTGTGCACAGTGGAGTGTTAGCCATTTGCAGCAATTGGGATGGGGCCAGGGCATGATGCTGTGTGAAATAAGTCAGAGAAAACCAAAAATACCGCATGGTATCACTTATATGTGGAATCTAAAAAAAGAAAAATGAACAAAAACCTCATAGAAACAGAGTAGGAAAGCAGAGTAGAAAAGTGGTTGCCAGGGGCGGGGTTGGAGGGAAATGGGAAGATGAATTAACCTGGAAAAAAAAAGAAAAAAAAGAAAAAAAAATCAACTCTTCTAAAAGTCCCATTACGTTTAGGTCAATTCCAAAATAAAATTCTATGAGAACTTCTTGAGAAATGATTTAGAAAATTAAATACTCCAAAATTGCCAAGAAAGAATGAAAATGTGCAGCAGTTGGGATTAGAAAGCAAAGTCGCGTGACCGGAATGTGCCACAGTCCGTGTGTGATCCCATCAACGTGGCAAAGGCGAGAGGATGAGTCGATCATCACCTGGGGCAACAACACGTGTCTCATCCCGTGAGAAATTATACAGCGGCCGGAGTGAGCGGGGTACAGACGCTTGCCCCCTCCTTGGCCTCTAGACACGATGGCCCCCCGGGTCCTCACGTGGTCGTCCCCCTGGGTGCGTCTGTGTGCTCATCTCTTCTCGTGGATCGGGGCCCCAGCCTCACAGCCTCATTCAACCTTATCCCTTCCTGAAAGGTCCTGTCTCCAATTGTGGAGACATTGGGGATTGGGCTCCACCATATGGAATTTGAGGGGGACACCACACAGTCCACAGCACCAGGAAAAGAAACAATTAAGCATATAAAAAGGAAGGTAAAGGAGACTGAACAAAGCCTCCAGAAAGGCAGATACTTGAGGCGAGCCAAAGCAGGGCGGGTCTGAGGCACAGCTTGTTGTTGGAAGATCAATGTCAGATTGGTGAGTTACAGCACGACCATTACCCAAACACCTAGGGAAATCAATGTAAGGGTATCATTTAGAAAACAGAGCTCAGGATCTTTCATGAATTAAGGATTATAAGCAAACAAATTTTGTGCTCCTAAGAGTTAAAAAAAAAAAAAATCCCAAAGTACATTACTACATGGAGTTTCGAGCTAATGTCTTAGACGATACCAGAAGCTCAAAGCTATGAAAAGCAACGTTCAAGTGTGACCGAAAACTTCACAAACCAAGTGAATTAAAAGTTATAGCTGTGGAAAGATACGTTTGCAACACATATGCTAAGCAAAGGACTAATACGTGTCATAAATAAGGAGTTTTTACAAATGCAAAGAGAAGGACAAATCACAAAATAGAAACACAAGCAAAGGTGTGAATTAGAAGGTCACGGATTAGCAGTACAAATGACCATCAAACATATGCACTGATGTTCAAAATCACAAGTAGACAGAAAAATTCCAACTAAAATAACCTCATTTAATACCTATCAAACTGGTAAAAATGGGAAACAGCAATAAACTTATTTCCGCCAGGAATACGGGGGGAAAAGCTCATCTACACATTGTTACCAGAAATAGAAATGGTTAGAACCTATTTTTTAGAATGAGTTACCAAATCCTATCCAAATGAAATGTGCCTGTGCCCTGTTCCCTAGCCACCCACTTCTGAGGCTGGGTCCCACGGACGCACAGGTACTGGGGAAGGCCACAGGAACACGGACGTCCCTAACAGCGTTGTTGATGATGGCCAGAACCACCGTCAGAGACATGGGCACTCACCAGGAAGGGTGAAGACGTCTTGTGACATCACGCAGCCTTTCGATGCGCCTTCGAAGCATGCACAAATGAATTCAGCGGGAGTCTACAGATTGCTGTTGAGTGAATAAAGGAAAGATCAAGATGGACAGAATAATCCCATTTTTGCAAAGAAAATGTTGGCCCCAAACGATACCAATGTGAGGTAAAAGTATAAGCTTGCGTGCATGGAAATATGCACGGTCATAATTATAGCAGTACGGAGCAAGTTATGAATGAACACATACCAGGTTCTTCACCAAGTTTTCTGGAGGAGAGGGGTGGGTGGGAGCCACGGTGAATGCCAGCAGAGGTAGGGGTTCGAGGGGGAGAGAGGAGACAAGCGAAGAAGACATGTAAAAAATCACAGTATGTGGATCCATTGACGTAAAATTACGTGAGTGCATACGTGGGCGTGCCCATAAATTTGGGGATAGGAAGGTAGGGCTGTCCACGCTAGCCTGGCAAACGGAAAGCGCACTTGGCTCTATAATGTAGACGGTACAACCACATTCTGTTAAAAATAAACCAAGGGACAAAACTCACGTACACGCATACTATTTGGGAAAACGCTCTGTGTTTTCAGGTTTGGCGCCATGAGGATTAGTTATGATTCATCATCCTAATCCAGCCTTCGGGAATTATTCAGCATAATGGTTTTTCAAAGGGCAAACGAGCAAACAGGCGAGAGAAAGCAGAGCGTTATTAAGGAGAAAACAGAACCCTATCTGAAGGAACACCTCTGTACAAAGTTAGCGCCTGAGGCGCCACCCCAGCCCCAGCGACGCCCGCTCTCTGCACGTTTTCTCTGCGATGCTCGATCCTCCCTTATTCTGTTCCTTCACGAGGATGCATCGGTTCCTCCCCCGTCACACTGAGCTCGCTTAAACGTAGCAGCTCCCTGGGGATTTGTGTTCGCTTTGTAAGCACGGAGCGGAGGGAAATCTGCGGGGACGTCCACGCGACGTGATTCATAGGTGGGACGGATTATGGCCACACAAATCACATCCATGATTTGCACGCCAGGATTTCAGCCCAAGTCGAACAGAAGCACATCTGTCATGTACAGAAAGAAGCGTGAATTGCCTCTCAAAAAAATCCTTTTTAACATTCTCAATGGTGCCACGTCTCTTCATATTTATGGGCTATTTTTGCAATGAAAGAAGTAGGATGCCAGCAACCTAGGTCGATGGGGAAAGTGAATCCTTCTTTCTTTTCTGGGTTCAGTTACACCGAACGGGACTGCGGCCCTACCGTGTGCCCCGACCGGGCCCTGGCGCTGCTGCGGGAAGGACACCCCGGAAGCACCGTGTCCTCCAGGTTCAACGTGAGGCCCTTTAGGGCAGGACTTGGGACTGTCGGTTCTCTGTTGCTCCGACGGAGAAGGGTCAAGTCCTTTCTCCGCGGAGGGCGGAGGAGGGGTGACAGCTGATCCGCCAGCAGCTCTGGGCCGCCGCTCTGGTCCCCGCGCGCCCCAGCTTCTGGCCGCCGCCTCTGCACGCGTGTCCCGATGACTTCGGCGGCGCCCACCCACGCGGCCCGTCGCGTGCAGCGGCCACGGGCCGGAATGGGCGGCGCCTTCTCGGGCAGCTGTTTTCCCCGCGTGGTTGTTTCCGTGGAGGCCTCTCCGCTCGGTCCTCTCCCTTTGGGGTCTTTCCGTCCTTTCTGTGGGGCGCCCTGTTTGCGGGGATGGGTGAAGCAGAAAGACCCGGGGCCCGGCGTCCAAGGCTCCCGTCCTCACCTGCCCCACGCGGTGTCTTCGAGCGGGTGGCATGTGATCGTCTCCCTGTGGGAGAAGTGGGCACACGTGCTCTTTCTCAAGCGAGGTGATGGGGCAGTGGTGTCCGGAACATTCCGAGCATGAAAGAAAGTGCGGTGTGGCCCGGGAACGTCACGATCCTCTGTCCTTTGGCAGAGGGCGTCCTTCTCCTCCCTCGGAGGGGCTGCTCTCACGGGGCTCATGGGAGCCCTGTGCCTGCACCCGCACGGAGGGGAGGGTCTTCCTCGGCCTCTCTCAGCAAAGTGACAGCTGCCTTCGGGGGTCTCAGCTGCCCTCGCGAGGGCCACCGCGCGTGCTCCCGAGGCTGGGCGACGCACCCGTGTCCCCTGCAGTCCCGCGACGTGGGGCCCCTGCCTGCTCTCTCTCCTGTCACAAGCTGGCTGTTGCTCACGGCACCTTGCTGGCCACCCTTCCTTCCTAGTTCTTCCAGCCCCAGGGCCCGCCCCTCGCCGTCCGATGCTAGGGCTTGCAGGCTGTCCCCTGTCCCCCGTACCCCGTGCGGCTCAGCTGCGGGCCCGTTTTACGGCCCCACTGGCTCACTATGCCTTTCACACACAGTGGGTGTGGAATAATGAATGCGCTCTCATGGGGGTGCGGAGGGGGTGCGTGTTCGTACGAAAGTTGCGCTTTCAACGACTGGGTGGTCGTTGGCTCCGTGGGCCAGACCTCCCACAGGCACTGCCGTCGCCAGGCGGGAAATCCAAACGCTCTGGGAGTCAGTGGGCTGCGGGGTCAGGCCTGAGGCTGCTGAACACCGACCGCGTTGTTCTTCAGAAAACCCAGGGAGGGGCGCCTGGTGGCCCCACCGGCCAAGGTCCGACTCTTGATTGCGGCTCAGGTCGTGATCTCACGTTGGTGAGGATGATCACTGAGCCTCTCCAGGCGCTCCCTGCCTGTGCCAGCACGAGGCCTCTGCTGTAACCCACTCAGCGTCCCTACTCAGTGTCAGCCACCCCTGGGACTGGCCGCGGGTGCCTAGGGGCAGATCCTGCCCTTTGCCGCAGGGTCCCTCTCGCTCCCTCGTCACCGATTGTGACTTGCATGGCTCGCGCTGGGAGAACCGCTCGGCTTCTCGGAGATGGACTCATTAATTGCACTGTTTGTTGCCGCTTCACCAGATTCTCCAAAGGCACAAGGTGTGGTGCGCGTGACGTGAGCTAAAGAAATGCCAACGCCGGCGAGATGACCCCAGTCAACACCTGTTTTCAAAAGTAAAGCTTCCAAATGAATGTGGGCTCTAATCTGGCAAAATCAGCATCACATTTTCGCCTTTGACGAAGGGGGCGTAGGCGATCAGAGACGCTGAGCCCTCCCCGTGGCTGGAGCAGAAGCGGGTTCTCCGGCTTTTGTGATTTCATGCCGCTTTAGCAACACTCCGGCAGGGTGAGCCTCCACTGGCAATTTCAGCAGGTGTGACCTCTATTTCCAAGCAATCGTGTCTATTTCAGAGGTGGGCATCGTTGCAAAGTGCCCCTGCCTGACAGTTCCGAGGGACAGAAGACGCGTCCGATGCTGGGATTTCCTTGCCTCCCGGAAGCGTGGAAATGTCAATCACACTGTGTTTATCCTTCATCAAATGGGACCACGACACCATCCCGTGGCCCCTGAGAAGTAGGGTGATAATCCCACACCTTGCCACGTGTGCCTGAGTGCTTGGTAGCATGTTACCAGCCCCCTCTTCTCTAACTGTCACAGAGGCTGTGAAGCATCCACAGGGGACGAAGGTTGGCCAGACCCTGTACTAAATCATTAAACCCTCATTTTAGCTCCACCCCCCCCACCCCCCCCACCCCACCTCAGCATCTTCCAAAGTCACTGTTCTCGTATTTTAGGTCTGTGATGGTACTCTGAACAAATCAATCTCTCCCTCGATTTAAACTGAAATCATCTTGAGTGATAAAGATGGCTATTTAGGTAATTTTATACTAATCCCAACGGAGAGGGGCAGGTGCTAGGTCTCTTGGATGCAGTTGTGATGGGCAGAAGGCACTCCCGACGTGGTGATGAAAAGGGCCCCGGATTTTGTTGGTTCTGTCGAACTGCCTCTTTGAGTCACTACGAGGGTATAAGCTGACAGGCTGTTTGCTCAGTGGTAGGAAGCCTGCCGTCATGGCACAGACTTTAGGCGACCGTCTGTCTCCACTTGAAACGTACACCGTCAGCAAGAACAAAATGTCCAAGGGGGGCGGGGTCTGGGCGGGACCAGCGGAGGTGTGCAGAGTTGCCTCTCTACGCCTCCGACCTGCACCTGCTTGTGGCCCGTGTGCTCGTCAGTCTCCACTTTCCAGTTTCCCTCCAGTGGAGAGCGTCTGTCTTGTGCGGCCAAAGTACACGATTGCTGTAATGATGCTCAGCTGGGTTAGGCTTTCACAGCAAGAGATTTGCAGTCATCCTGTGTGGGCTGGGGACGAAGAGGCTGGTACAGGAGGAAGGATAGAAGATAGGGATTTTTTTTGAAGTGTATTTATTTACTTTGAGAGACAGAGAAAGAGCAGGGGAGGGGCGGAGAGAGAGGGGGAGAGAGGCTCTCAAGCAGGCTCCGCCCTGTCAGCGCAGATCCTGACGGGGGGCTTGATCTCACCAACTGCGAGATGGTGACCTGAGCTGAAATCAAGAGTCAGACGCTCAACTGACTGAGCCACCCAGGGGCTTCGATTTTCTAACAAGAACTTTTTGTTCTCGAAACGAAGGTGATTTTGCCTGAACACAACCCACATAGCATGTTAGCTGGGGATTCCCTCTGCTGGAGTGGATTCGAGCCCCCAGTCTGGATCTGCCACTGGCTGGTTATAAATTACGCCTGAGAGCTGGCCAGACCTTGGAGCTCAACTCTTGCAGGTGTAGGGAGCAGAGAGGACGTCTCCGAGCTGGGGTACGCTCAATCCGCTTCCCGGTGCTTTCCTGAGCAGCGAGGTGTCTAAGACGCGTGTGGTCCTAAATCCATAGGCGTCTTTCCAGCTAAAGCCTGGGCTCACTTAGCCTGACCTTCCTGTCCCTCCGTCCCTTCCTCCCTGGCACCGACATGCTCTCCCCAGCACACGTGTCCTAATGGGGCAGGTCCTGACGACAATGACCTCCATAGGCTTAGAACGTGAATATTCAAGCTACTTGTGAACTCTGGGTGCTCCTGGCCGTGAAGGGAGATTCAAGTCTGCTTTGTGCTGACAAACAAAAGCGTGTCCGGTACAAGAGTGGCAGTGGGAAGGCGGGCTGACCTTCACTCTGTGGGTTTTTAAAAACTTTATTAAAACGTAGGCAGTTATCTGATAATGATTCCAGGAAGCTCTCCTCCCTCCCCATGCTTGGCCGGGAGGGAGTCACAGATAGGAAGTAGGCTCCGTCTAGCACCCTAGGTCACAGCACTTCTAGTCACCAAGCATCAACCTGAGAACCAGCCTAAGGTCACGCCATCGCCCCGTTGCCTAGAAAAGTGACCGTGCTGTTCCCTGAGGCTGACCACAGCGCCTCTGTGGAATGGTGCACGGGGGACTGGAGTCAGGGCCCCCACCCCGAGAATCTTTCTCCCCGTGCAGGAGTCTCACACGGGACAGCCGCTTCTCTTTGGAGAGGTGAGTCCCTAGCGTGAGCCTACGTGATTACCCCTGGATTCCCGTCCCCGAGCCTCGCGACCGGTTCTGACGCGGCTTCTCGAGTGATCGGCCTCAGAGCCGCGCACCAGGCCGGGTGGGAAGGAGGCAGACACTCCGTGGGCTTTGCCGAGACGGTCCTTTAGAGCTTAAAGGACAAACTTGGCTACCGGGCTGTGCTCAGTCTGCAATAATCCCGTGAGTTATATCCTTAGTGTGGCTTGTGCGCTTTCCTGTGGATTTTATTTTGATACAAATGTTAAACATGAAAAGACCCAAGGGTCTGGTAACACACACACACACACACACACACACACACGCACATGCACAAGCTGATACAGGCTGAATGTTTGTGTCCCCCAAATCCATATATTGTGTCCTGACCCCCAGCGTGATGAGGTCCTGGCGGTGGGGCCCCCGCGACGGGATCGGCGTCCTTAGAAAAGAGACCCGCAGAGTTCCCGGCCCCTCCTCCGTGCGACACAGCCAGAAGCTGTCACGGGGTCCCACCAGCACCCGCCCGCACTGGCACCGGGTCCCAGCGCAACGAAGATGTGCTGCTTGCTCCCAAAGCTGGCCGCGGGGCAGTGGCTGTCTGGGGAGGACGTTCTCTCGCTGTGACCCTGGACACTGTGTTCAGGGTCTGCCTGTGGCTCCATCGTCTCCATCCAAGGCCTCCGGGTCGGCAGGTGGGCAGGAGGGCCGGAGGCCACACTTCCTCCAGCATCCTCGCTGCTCCGGGGCACTGAGCCCAAAGCGCCAGGGGCGTTGGCATCACATGGAAACAGAAACTCAGGGCGCCTGGCCCTGGCGTATGTGCTCCCCAGCATGGACCCCCAGGTAAATAACGGGACAATCAAAAGAATAATGATGATAATGAAACGTATATATAATATATATATATATATATATATATATATATATAAATATAAATAAATATATATAAATAAAGGTAATGTCAGGATTTCCCGCACCTGCTAGGCTAGATTCAAGACTCTGATAATATGAAAACACATTCAGCCCCAAAGGAGAAGCAAATGACGCTGACGATGGTTTCCCTTGACCCAGAGGAAAGGGCGTAGGGAAGCAGGGAGGCGTAAAGGGTCCCACCTGCCCGAGAATTGGCCACGAGGGATGGTGTCCCATTGTGAATCGGGGGGAGCTTCTGGAAAGGAAATCTGCCCTGTCATCAAAGGGCCTGAGAACGGAGATTGTTCTGGGAACAAAAAGAAGCATCATTGTAGGGGCGCCTGGGTGGCTCAGTCAGTTGAACGTTGGACTTTGGCTCAGGTCATGATCTCATGGTTCGTGAGTTCGAGCCCCACATCCAACTCTGTGCTGACGGCTCAGGGCCTGCAGCCTGCTCCTCATTCTGTGTCTCCCTCTCTCTGCCCCGCTCCTGCTCATGGCCTGTCTCTCTTTCTCTCAAAAGTAAATAAAACATTTTAAAAAATTAAAAAAAAGAAGTGTCGTCCATTGTTTTCTCCAGCATCACCCCTTAGGCCCTTTGGAAATAATTTCTTTGTTGGTTTGGAAAGGATCCTTGAGAATTTATTATTCGGTGTTGGCTACCTGCTCCTGGTGAAAACAGCTATCAAATTACCTTAGAAAAAGAGATCTCCAAATAATCGGATGGCCCGGTTTCTCGTAGGCGTGCATTTGGTGCCTAATAATTCTTGTAATAATAGTCCTTTTTAGCAGCTAGCCTTTCCAACCCGCCTCTACTTGCCGGGTAATCAGGATTCCAGGCTTCCAGGTATGACTTCATCACCGATTAATTGTGTGAAGTTGAGCAGATCCCAGAGCATTTTTGTAACTCACTTTTTGCCAGCCAGTAGTCATGTGCAGCTTATACATCTTGCTGGGTTTATGTGGAGGCCAAATGGGAAAATACACAAGTGTGCGTTACGATATATAAAACGCGATCCAGGTGCAAGCGGTACAACGAGAGCTAATGAACGTCACTCCCATGTGCACCGATGCCAGGCTTTCATTTTTAACGAGGGGTCTTGACGGAAGCTGTAGATTGGGCTGCCCGTTGTAAGGGGAGGGGAGAGCGCAGGGGTTGCTGAGCAGGGACACAGAGGCCCTGGCCTCTCACTCCCCGATGGCCCCGGGAGGCATGGGGCTCACCGATTTCTTCTCTGAGACGTGACGGGCTGCCATACACAGGATTCCTAGATTCCTATTCAAGTCTCGAATTCTTAGTCAGTTCTCTCTTAGTTAGATTTTGCGGCAAGATCTTTCTGGTGCACCACAAAATGCAATCATCCTTGGAATCAGATCCCTTAGGCACCAAATTGACTTTCGCGTGGGATGAGGAGACTCTTTCTCGGAAAGAATTTGGGATAAAGTAATGTCTTCCTTGCGTGTGATGGTATAAAATTATACTGGGAATCTCTCTCAGGATATGCCTGACAGCTGTTTATTTGAGTCCTGGGTTGGTGTACATTTGCTGTGTAAAATCATCACTCCGTCCCAGATTTATTACCGCACTGAGCAAAGTAGGTAAACAGGAAGCCACGGCTGTATGTTATGTTCCATGCCTGGGAGAGTCTTTCTAGGTCCTGTGATGGCTAGGATTGATGGGGATTAAGGAATCTTCAGCCAGACGGATGTGTGGAA
Organism: Panthera uncia; assembly: GCF_023721935.1. NCBI lineage: Eukaryota > Metazoa > Chordata > Mammalia > Carnivora > Felidae > Panthera > Panthera uncia. The sequence continues at coordinate 198,630,227 of NC_064811.1, read as the reverse complement.
GTTGACTCGCTCAGACCATCAGGGCGATGGATGAAGATAGGGCAGGCAGCGATGGAGTGTCGGGGGTGCAGACTGAGTAGCACCGAGGCACAGCTCAGTCACCAGGTGCTGACGTCCCGGGACACAAAGCGCCGTGTCAGCCCGATCACCTGGTCTGCCTTCTCTGGGCCTTCCGGGAGACTTCTGCTCTGCCCTCTGGCTGTCCTCAAACCCAATACCTGGGCCCCAGCCTTCCAGGTGGCCAGGACACTCGGAGGACCGTATTCATCACAGGTGGCTAAGGTTTCTTCCATCCAGGGACACATATGGAAAGGATTGGGTCTCTGAGGAGCAGCCTACGGTATGTGGGACCAGGGTCTGTGGAAACCAGAGGAGGCAGAATCGCTACTCGATCAGTGCTTCTCCTCTTCCCGCAGACGAGGTGGGAGGCTCTCGCAAATGTGTGGGAGTCAGGATCGCATCCGTGGCTTTCTGAAGGCGCAAGAGGAGGGAAGTAAGCAGACTTGGGGCGTCGGTGAAACCGTGGGCATCGAGGCAGAGCTCCAGGTCTCTCCCAAGCATTTTGGAAATTTCTGAGGAGATCTGAACTTTTTTAGAAGAGCGGATTTCCACCTGCTAGTCTCCCCGCCAGCCACATGTGTGCTGGCCTGAGCTGGAAGGGACTGTATCCACCTCACTCCCTTTCCAGTAAAACGACTACCGTCTTGCCTAGCAGATGGAGGTGGATGGAAATTCAGCCCCTGTCTTAACGTCTGCCTCATGCACACCACTCTTTGATGCTTTGAATATCGTCACCATTCAGTTCCATTTTGAAACAGTCACTAAGCACTTACGTGAATCAGATTTCGTTTTGGGCGTGTGGGGTAAGCCCATGAGCGTGATGATTCTTTCTATAAGTCTCCCTTCCCACTTCCTGTGAAAATCGGGAAAGACTCCCAACTTTCGGTTTTAGGGACCAGAACCCTTGGGCTGTTTCAAGACATGTTTGTCCTGGGGGTGACGGAGAGACGCCAGGGGAGCCACCGGACTAATGCTCTTTTTTCTCAGCTTTATTGAGTATAATTGAGGTGTTACTGTTGTATACTTATAACGTGCACATGACCACCGTAAACAATTCGGTGATCTTGGACTGATGGACACACTTATGGTACCACCCCCGCCTTCCAGAGTGCCCATGCGTTTTTTCCCTACAAGTTATCGCTTCCTGACAGCTGTGTCTTCTGCTTCTTTTGGATGATCCCTGTTCTATTTTGGAGCTCAACTGTCTGTTTTGATGTCTTCTTTCCTTCTTTAAAGATCCATTTAGAAGGAGGCCCAATGCACTTGACTAATTACAGAAAGTTCCTCCCTGATTCTGTTTGAGGAGGAGCACATTTTGTGTGCTAATGAGATAAGCCAGATGGTCCACAAATCACGGGTACATTTTGTTCCAGGAGCGTCACTGAAGCCCGCATCTGTACTTTTCTTTTTTTTTTATTAAAATTTTTTTTAATGTTTATTTATTTTTGAGACAGAGAGAGACAAAGCATGAATGGGGGAGGGTCAGAGAGAGGGAGACACAGAATCTGAAACAGGCTCCAGGCTCTGAGCTGTCAGCACAGACCCCGACGCGGGGCTCGAACTCATGGGCCGCGAGATCATGACCTGAGCCTAAGTCGGCCGCTTAACCGACTGAGCCACCCAGGCGCCCCATCGCATCTGTACTTTTCATACCTGTCGTTTATCTTTGCTTTTGTGGGAGGCTTCGCGTGTGGGTCTTGACTTCCTTGTTACGTGCAGTTGGTGCTCATGATTTGCAGATTCCCTTTCTCCACATCAGCTTAAGCTAAATTTTATTTATAACTCAAACATCCATCCTCACGGTGCCTTCACGGCTGTTGGTGGACCTGCCCAGAGTGGAGAAAGGTTGGAGTCGCCCAGCGTACCCGTCCCTGGCTGAGGTGGACGAGGCCGTCCTCTGCCTTCTTGTTTCAGCTCCCACACTGCCGAAACGTGTTCTTTCCGGGGGCTGTTTAGCAACGAGTGTGTTGGCGATTGCGGGGTTTAAAAGGGCCCCCAAGCCCAGCGCTGAAATGCCGTCTAGTGTTCTGTCGCTTAAGGGAACACGTGTGTTCCGTAGACTCCCTTCCTTGGGGCACGGGTTACAGGGTTCTCGTTCTCGTGAGTTCTGTTTGGTGCATCAACAATACATATTAAGGTGGCTTTAAACACCTTAAAGTACACAGAAAACAAGGTTTGTTTAGACCGGCTGACGGGAACGTTGTGGCCAGCGGTCCAGAAGAAGCTCACCCCGTACTTCTCCAGACAGCACGATGTGCCATCGCTCATTCAGTGTTGGTGGGGACTTAATAGAACATAACCGCCGTGAATGATGAAAATCGACCGGACTTCCCTTTGGAGATTTCCTATCATCGAGCACAGCATACCCTGGATCCGTTTGGACTGCCTGACTCTTCCGCCAGAAAGTGTATTTGTCTTGTGATTGACCAAGCAGGATCAGCAAAGCTTTGACACAGGAACAGAGGAAACGCATTGTGGCCCAGAACCCTTCCTGTGATTTCTAACTCACATCACTCTAACTAGCCAAGTAAGATAAACATCTTTTTCGACGACAGGTAGAGACATCGTAATTATCTGCTGCATAATTTCCTGTAGAAAATAGAAATATGGCAGCAACAATGGAGCAGCTCACCCTACGGATGGCAGGCGACTTTATCATCGTTCAAGTTTTTAAGTTATTTACACCGTTTTTCATTAATGTGTTGCCTTATCCCCCTCTATTTACTTTAAGTATAGCCGTGTGGAAAGCTAAGTGACCCCGGTGAAAGTGAAATTAAAATAGCTTTATCTCAGGAGTAGCTGACAGTGTGGAGTTTGATAGTCTATAAACACTTGAAAATTTCTCTCTTTTTATTTGGCCTTGGGGCATAAATTATTGATTGAGCTGACAAACTCGGGCTGATGTTCTACAAGAGCATTTCATCAATAATATCTCTTTTGCTTATCCAGTAAGGAACCTCGATAGTAAATAGGGAGGGGGGAAAATCACATGGTGAAAATACCTGTTCCCAAACTGCCCTAGATTGAAAAAGTTCTAAATCCAGTTATGATTCAGCTGAAGATGAATTTCAACAGCCTCCACAAGACAAGATGTGTCTTCACGGCCAGGCAGACCGTCACTCTTTCTCTTCAACTCCACATGGTCGCCACGTCAGAGATGGTGGAGAAGTCCGAGTCTGAGTGAGGACCCGCCTCCGGGAGGCACCTCGGAACCCGGGAGGGGAGGAGATCCCAGGACTCGAGAGGCATGGCCGTGGGCTTTCCAGGCTGCCAGACACCGTTCAGGACGAGGACCCTGGCTACCGACTTGATCATCAAAAAACATAATTTTTTCAACAGGTGCCGATTTTACCTCGCCTTCTCTCCCGAATCTGTGAGGATGTGTGGTTCCTAGTTCGTCAGGACTTAGACTCCAGATTCCAGAGAGGCAGCACCCTGTTTAAACATTTTCAACAGAGGTACCAGATAATAAGTTTGGAATGCCTTTAAAATCCAGCTAGAAATGAGCGTATTTGAATCTCCAATGCAGGAGAGATCTCCCGGTGAGTGCATTACACATATTATGATAGTGCATTTAGGGGTAGCTTTTCCCGATTTAAATAATAAATTCTCCCGGCTTATTTTACTCACATCGTATAAAGTGGGGAGAATTGATTCTTTCCAACTCACTTGTCATGTCATTTCGGGAATCGGAAAAGGTGATGTTGATTCGCCTCCACGACCTGCCAAGTTCCACTTGTGAGATGTTGCGGATGTGAATTTTGGCCCCTTCTCCCAAAGGTATTGAGAATTTCGTGTGAAACATCTGTGCCTTTGAAATTTCTGTAACCTGTGAGATGAAAATTGGCACAATCCTGGAACTTGCCTTTCCAGTGGCTGACAGTCTCTGGATCATCGTTTCTCCCAGAAAAAGCAAATTTTTAAAATGTTCTATTGACACCCTGAAAGAGAGACACCTCCAGTGTTCTTAATGAGCAGGAGTTGACAAATAGCATGTAATTTCACGTTGTTCAGTATTGCTGACGCACTGGGATTTATCCTTGGCCTTGTCCCTGTCTTGTGTGAGGCCAATATTATTTCATTTTGAGGAACGTAAACATGATTATCTAGATTTCTGCATGCTCACCGCAATCCTTGGTCCTCCTAAGCCATTAAAGTTTTTAATCTACGAAACACATTGGGAGTGTTTTAATTTCCATAATCGATCAACTTAATTTCACAGGAAATCATGCTTTCCTATCGATTTGCTTAGAAAACCTTAAAATTAAGCCTGAGCCTCGTTTAGTTTTTGAATGTTTAGAGAAACATTTAGTTTTTGAATGTTTAGAAAATGGAAAGGAAGAGTTGAAATAACGGAGGTCTCTCTTCTGTGTAGATGTGTGCACACGGCCCAGAATCTGATGGTTTCCTTCGTTTAATTTTCTCTTTCCTTTTCATGTGGTGAAAATCCTTTGTGGTATCCGTCCTCCTCAGAAGCACCACTTTGAATGACATAATAATATTCTTTCCTATGTGTCAAATATGTGTGTTTCTTAACTGTTTCTTGGGCATTTGGATTGTGCTTCATATTCTACAATAAAAAATGCTGAAGTGAAATGCCTTTGGTCAAAAGCATTGTATGCTTCTTTAAAAAAAATTTTTTTAATGTTTATTTATTTTTGAGACAGAGAGAGACAAAGCATGAACAGGGGAGGGTCAGAGAGAGGGAGACACAGAATCCGAAGCAGGCTCCAGGCTCCGAGCCATCAGCACAGAGCCCGACGCGGGGCTCGAACTCATGGACCGTGAGATCATGGCCTGAGCCGAAGTCGGACACTCAACTGACTGAGCCACCCAGGCGCCCCAAAAGCTTTGTATCCTTCTTAATATCACTGTTTTCTAACTTTTTAATGTTTATTTATTTTTGAGAGAGAGACAGAGCACAAGTGGGAGAGGGACAGAGAGAGAGACACAGAATCCGAAGCAGGCTCCAGCCTCCCAGCTGTCAGCACAGAGCCCGACGCGGGGCTCAAACCCACAAACTGTGAGATCGTGACCTGAGCCGAAGTCGGACGCTTAATTGACTGAGCCCCCCACGCGCCCCTAATATCACCATTTTCTTACAGATCTGTACTCGCTCTTTCTACATGCACGCCATCACCATGGTGTTCCCGTGTGCTATATACACGCGCACATTTACAGACCTCAAACATACGCAGGCAAATGTGTATGTCTCTTCCTGGTTTGCTTTTTGTTTTGTTTATGGTGTTTCCATGGGTTTAAACTCTTGTAGGGGAAGCTTTTGTGTACTTCATTTCATGTAATCCTCCCCGAAATCTTGTGAGATGACGGTTGTTCTCACCGTTATTATGGGGGCTGAGCGAGCTAATTCGTGAGAAAGACCCCACGCAGGACGAGGAACTTACTGGAGTCTCCCTGGCAGGCCAGGTGTGATAACTGAGAAGCCTCCAACATCAAGGATGCTGTGACTCCACGTAATATTTCAATGTTTATTAAGCACGATTTTTGTACTTTGTAGATTTCAAAGGCACTCTTTCGACTCAGGGTTTCTAAACTTTTTACAAATCAATTAGAAGACATTTATTTAATTTGAGATTATTCAATAAGTGGGTCAATTATGAAAATTAAAACATCCCCAATGTGCCTTATGGATGAAAATTTTATGACCACGAAGTACCATTTTAGTACTCTTTTGATTTTTTACGTCGCTCAAGAGGCTTGGGCTTAATTTTAAGGTTTTCTAAGCAAATCAATAGGAAAGCATGATTTCCTGTGAGATTAAGTTGATCAATTATGGAAATTAAAACATTCCCAATGTGTTTCATAGATTAAAAAATTTAGGCAACAGAGAGTATTAATTTGCTTTTTAAATTTTTTAATTTTGTTAGTTCTGACACCCTTGCATGTTGTGATTAAGACGTAGCAAATCCACACAAACGTGCAGCTTTGGGGAAGGGGACCTCTTTTCAGGTAGTCCTTTCCTTTTTAATTTTTTTAGCTCTTCGGGGTTGTGTCTGTGTCGTCAGGCGTTGGGTCTGTAGGGGGGTCCCTGATGCTCCCGCTGTGGGAAGGGGCTGGGGTCCCGTCCCACCTGGCAGTGGAGTGGCTTCTTGGTCCGACCCTGGCACGTGGACAGGTGACCCTATCACAGGAGGGGGTGTGGTGGGCTCGGCCGTCCTGCCCTGCATTCTGGGGGAGGGGGAGATGTGGAGGGAGGGTGGGAGGGGGCGCCTCGAGGCCACCTGGAGGACACACAGGTAAAGGAAAGCAGCCCCTTCTCTTGCTCTGCTCCAAGGCACAGGTGCGTTTTTCCACGCCAAGCACGTCCCTGGTCTCCGTGGATGTGCACTGGGTGTCCTGTGATCTACCTCGGCTCTGACACGGATGGTCCGGAGTCAGCACGGACCCCCAGGGTAGGGCCTCGGCCCCGCCAGCCTGTCCCCGTGCCACGTCAGGGTCCCACAGAAAGGCCCTTCATTTCATTCTGACTGATACAGCCATTAGGAGGAAGAGTGATCGCCCCCTCCTGAGGTTGAGTGTGAAGGACCCTGTCCAGGAGACACCAAGAATCTCACCGACGTCCTCAGGGAGGGGTCTAAGCCCTGGGAAGCTAACACAGTGCTTCAAGATCAACGCACCACTGTTTTGTTTTTTGGCTTTTCTATTTTTTTACTCTTTATTTATTTATGTTTAATTTAAATTGAAGTCAGTTAGTGATTCAGTGATTAGTGAATCAGTTAGTGATTTATCACTTCCGTAGAACCCCCAGGGCTCATCCCCGCAAGTGCCCTCCTCAATGCCCGTCACCCATCCAGCCCATCCCCCCACCCACCTCCCTCCCTCAACCCTCGGTTTGTTCTCTGTATTGAAGACTCTCTTATGGTTTGCCTCCCTCTCTGTTTTTATCTACTATTGGCGGTGACAGTTTCCGAGGCTAAGTGCCTGACGATAGTCTTGCACGAAAGTAATTCAGGATAATTTTTCAGGTATCAACAGCGTCCAAATTCAGAGATACAGACCATCTGAGTTTACCAAGTTCTCTGACATGTGGAACCATACATCTTCACATGGTTCCTTTACGGTGGGGACAGTTAGATCCCCAGCAGAAGAAGTGCTATTGGATAGGTCATAAATAAATCTCCTACTCAATTTATGCCTTTAATGTCTCCTCAGTCAGATTGCAAACGGATTCTGCTTTCTCCTGGGGTCTTCCCCGAGACCAGGAAAATCGCCTGCTTTCAGTTCTCTGATAGCTGAGTTTTTCCCCGTAATGAACTAACAGATATCTTCATTAGCACTTCTCATTTCTGCTTCTAGTTTGCTCAGAATTAAGTGACGTAATGCTTCTGAGGATACGCTTTCTAAGGGTCTACATAGAGACCCACAGGAGTCAAATTCTCATTTCCTCACAGATTATCTGATTATAGGGAAAAAAACGCAGCCAACTCTCAATTATCGTGCTGCTGGGGGCAGGGAGGACTGGAGAAAATGAAATCCATAGAGCTCGGAAGCCTTTGCCCCCATTTGATTTTAACCTTTCCGCCCGGCACGCGTTTGACAAGCACCATTACCAAGCAGCAAAGTGAATGGTTCACATTCTGTCTTCTCTGCATCCCTTCAAGCCTGGGCCAACGAGCACCCAAAGCACAAACGGAAGGAGAGAGAGGGAGCAAGAGCCACGGATATCCCGCCAACTGGAGAGTCCCACCCTCGAGGGGTCGCTATCTTATGTCCTCATGCAAGTTGGATTTAAAATCTCTTAGATGATTTGCACCAAAAGGGCTGGGATTGAAGGCGTGTTGGGTGAGGAGAGAATCTGCTTGTTCTTCCCAGCAGAAAATCTCCCATCCCAACACCACCGAACCTGAATGTTGTGTAACCTAACCTGTGCTGTCTGGCCGTGAGGTTTTTACTGTCTCTCCCTTTTAAGCGATGCTTCCTAGGCCTGTGTCTCCATGATATTTGAGCGTACACTGTTTTTCCTCGCAAAACATGAACGCCCAATACACTTTGTTTTCAAAATGTTATGTTTTCACCCTTGGCCTTTCTCAGTGAGTGCCGTGTTGACGCTCTCCACTCCTTCCTTTGCAAGTGGAAGCCTCACACTTGCCAGTAGTAGCTGGTTCTTCAGGTTTAAATTCAGGTTTCCTTATCTTATGATTGGCATGGTGAGTTGGGAGAGGGAGAGACAGAGAGAGACACACAGGGAGAGAGAGACAGGAAGGGAGGAAGGGAGAAGGAAAAGGGCAGTCAAGGTCATCAAAAGCAGGGCGCCGGGGTGGCCCAGTTGGTCGAGTGTCCAACTCTTGATTTCGGCTCGGGTCATGATCCCAAGGTCGTAGGATCGAGCCCTGCGTCGGGCTCTGCACTGGGGGCGGAGCCTGCTTGAGATTCTCTCTCTCTTTCTCTGCCCTTCTCCCGCCTGAGGACACGACCTTTCTCTCTCTCTCTAAATAAACATTTAAAAAGAGATCATCAAAAGATACAAAGAGGTAGAAAGTGCATTCCGAGAAAGAAATTAGGAGGTTCTTGTTGAATTTCTGAACACAGAAGCCGAAGACCTTTTGCCTTGTTATTACCTTAAACATCTAGTGAGCGCTTTGTATGCCTGCTGGGAGCGCTACTAAGTCACGTGTGTGTATGTACATGTTCACAGCAACCCAGTAAGTACACATCATCTTAATCCCTGTCTTACTGATGAGGATGTTGGAGCACTGAGAGCTTAAATTACTTGCCCGAGACTCAGAGGTGGTAAACTCAGTAACCTGTGTCTCCAGAATAAGGGCTGTTATCCACGTTAGTTTTTTCCTTCATATTCAAGTGTCATGAGACAAATAGAAAGCTTGAGGGTGAAACCAGATTTTTAAAAAAATGACTTAACGTGCATTTTGCCGCCCAGAGCAGACCTAGGCATGTAGACAGACCCCTCAGGAAATGGAGCCCTCCAGGTGAAATGGAGACAGTGAGAGAGGGGAGCTTGCTTAAAAAGTTCCTGAAGAAGAAAGACAGATGCTGCTGAGCACCCATGAGAACGGCCAGCGCCCAGAGCACTGGAGAGGACGTGGGGCACGGGGACCCTCACTCACGGCTGGAGGGAAAGCAACATGGCACAGCCACTACGGAGACAGTGTTAGAGTTTGTTAAAGAACTGAACACACTCGGTCATCTGATCCGACAAGGATGTTCCTAGGTATTTACCCAAAGGAGTTCAAAACTCATGTCCACACAGAAACTTCTACAGGATCTTTATAGCAGCTTTATTTGTAATTGCCAAAACCCGAAGCCACCAAGGTGCCATTCGGTAGATGATGGATAAATAAACTGTGGTCAACCCAGACAACGGAATCTCATTCAGCACAGGAAAGAAATGAGCTATCAGGGCAAGAAAAGACATGAGAAACCTTACATGCACATCACTAAGTGAAAGAAGGCAATCTGAAAAGCCTACATAGTGTATGATTTCAACTCTGTGACATTCTGGAAAAGGCAAAGCTATGGAGACAGTGGATGGGGGGAGGGATGAACAGGGGGAGCACAGAGGATTTTCAGGGCGGAGAAAATACTGTACGATACCGTAGTGATGGACACATGTCATCGTACTTTGACCCAAACTCATAGACCGTATGACACCAAGAGGGACCCTGATGTAGACTATGGGCTTTGGGTGAAGACGTGTCTGTGTGGGTCCATCAGGTGTAACAAATGAACCATCCAGCGGGGATGTTGATGGGGGGGAGGCTGTGCGGTAGATGGAAAATCTCTGTCTTCCTCTCAACTTTATTGCAAACCTAAAACCGCCCTGAGAAAATGAAGCCTAACAAAGTACTTGAAACGGGAAGCAGAGAGGAAGGCATAGTGTGGGCACAGGGATTAGCCTCATGAACATAGAAGAGAGGTGGGAATACGTGCTTCTGAGGATCTTTTCAAGTGGGAAAGGGCCTTTTTTGGTGACTGTTATGGCTATGAGACAGAGTTGACTTTAAAATACCTTGAAAAAATTAAGATCAACTCGAAGGGGAAAGATGCAGTGACTTACTCTTGGGTAGAGTGGGGACCTGGGAGGATATGTTGGAGGCAATGCTTGATTTATTGGAGTTTCTCCAGCAGAAGCCTCTGGGGTCCTTGGCTACCAGGAAGAGAGGAAGCAGCGAAGGGGGTTCAAGGAACAGGTGGCTGGTCGCCCCCGCCCCCCAGCGTGGCTGTGAGTGGGCAGGTGTGTGCAGGGGGGTGGCTTGCCTGTGGGGGCCTGTAGGTGGGCACTGCTCTGTCACTGCACGGCCACCTCTGGCAGGGAATGAGTCAGCCATGCATTGTTATATGATAGGGACACATCCAGTTTTTTGGGGTTTTTTTGGCAAGGAAATGATTTCATTCACTGCTAGAATTTGCATAAAGAACTTTCCTCCATTGATTTTCAAAGACCATCATCACTCTTCCATTCACTTTCTGCTTCCGGTTGGTGATAAATTTGCAGGTGGGAGTTTCCTGCTGTTAATGTGGCTCAGCCCGGGGACTTCTTTGGGAACGAAAGGACTTGTTAGCCAGGCAAAGCTTCCCCAGGGTGTGAAGCCAGACTGTGAGCACAGGGCCGTTCTTAGCTGCTGCACGGTGAGTTCAGAGGGGGACGTCTGGTGTTCTGTCCAGGGGGTGACGTCATGGACAATGAAGCTGTGGTCGCAGGGATGGGATTTGTTTGTTCTCTGTATACAATCAGGCCACCTAATCTGCTGGCAGCTTTGTCCAGAGCCAGAGTCCTGTATCTCTGGAGCCTAAGTCACGTCACTCGTGAGCTCTGAAAAGCCTTATTTCAGCTCCCTGGAGACACCTCGCATACTCCTTCCAAATGCCGGGCTTTGATTCCTCCAGCATCAGAGGACTTGGGAAAGAATCAGCAAGGTCAGCCCCACATGCCTTGTCCCGATGTGCCCGCTGTCTCCAATATCTAGGGACCTGCCCATACTTTGCCATTCTGGGACAATCTAGATTGCTTACGTTAATGCCTTCCCTTTGACACTATCTCCCCAAAGAATTTCAATGTGGCCTTAACACCCTCGTTGAATATTTATACGTACACTTTCTCATCTTCCAATTTATTTTCTGAGATCCTCGTGTCCACACAAAGTCGCTTTAATAGCTCTGTGTTACCCAGCCTTCTTCCCTCCTTATTGGGGTCGGTAAATCCTGCTTACCTCAGCTCTTTGACTCATTCCCTGGGCAAATCCCGCTGGGGGGCCCGAGAGCACGGACGGGGTGGGACCCCGAACAGGGGGCCTGCAGTCCCTCATCTGTCGGGTGCAGGCCAAGCCCCCGTTCCAGAGGCAGCCGCTGTCCAGAGCTTCTCGGTGTCTGCACATCCGTCGTGGGGACGCCGCCTTCCATGCTTTGGGAAGCTCTTCTTTCCCCGTAAACAGATTAATTGTATCTTCCTCTCTGGCCTTTTGGAGGGATTCGAGCTAATCATCACGGTAAAATCTCAGTAAATCGAGTCTCCCTTCCCCCGAGACGGGCCACGTGCTGCGTCACCACGGCCCAGCAAATTCGTGCCCTAATACTTCGGGGGCGGATCCAGGGGTGAAAGAAAATGCTTGAGCAACAGTGCTGGAAATGAGTGGTTCTGTCTTGAAGTCCCGAGGCTGGGTTATAAGTAAGAATTCTTCCCCGTGCCCCATCCCCGACAAGAAGGTGGGTTTGTGTTGCGAGTTTGCGCTCTGGCTGGAGTGTCCTGAGAACGAGGTCAGGCCGTCCTGCCCCCTTCCCAGAAGCGTCAGAGCACCGCCTCTCACTCCCAGGAAAAGCCACCGTGCTTGCAAAGCCAAAATTCTGCTGGTCCACGGCCCTGGTCTCCAGGGGCTCCGGCTGGCGCCGTTGGGTCCCCTCTGGCCACGGGCCCTACCATCCCCTGGCCAGCCGCGCCTCGGGCACCTGCTGAGCTCCTGCCTGAGATCCGGGCACTCGCGCCCTGGAGTTGTGTGGCTCCCGCCTGGACTTGGCATCCATGTGACTCAACCAGCCGGGACTTCCGTGCTCTTCGGCTCAATTTCTTAACAGCCCACAGGGTCTTGTGACACTGCATGCAATCTGCTTATCTGTCACGGTTATTTTCTGCCCCCCATCCACGAGCCCAGTGAGATCCCGGGTCCTCCAGAGACTCTGCCTCGCGATTCTCCAAGCGTGGCTTTCCCAGGTAGGCACGGGCGGGTCACATGATCCAGCTCTGGCTTTGCGGCATCTGAAATGCATGCTAATAATTGAGAACTGTGCCCAACGGTTTCATCGCGATAGCTACTTTATTTTCAAATTGTATTAAAATAGCTATACTCTGTGTACTATGTGAGTGTTTTATGATTATGGCTACGTAATAACATAATTCTGTTGGCCCATTACAACCCAGAGAAGGCAGAACATAATAGGTTCCTATTAAATAAATTACATATGTGTCCATGTCATTATATCTATCGTATATTTATATATATGTATATTTATATATGTTTATACATTTCCTATTAGATAATAGGCTTCTACTTTTATAGCAGTTCCTATTATGGAAAACGAACTCATCAGTGCTTGGGACCCACAGTCAAATCTAGAGTTTTACGAGGCAGGTGATTCATGAAGCAGCCGCTAGTGAGACTTGAGTGCTTTCCAACAGCAAAATGCCGGGACGGGCCGTATCTTCAGAGAAATCAAAACGAAACAGTGTGGAAAGCAGGCAACAGCTGATCCGCGAGTGGCGGGCCCTGACCCGTGTGCCCGTGTGCTCGGGGCCCCGCTGCCCATCTCCTTCTTCTTTCCTCTCCTTCTCTCTTTGTTCTGCTAGACGTTTAATCGAATCACACTGACTTGTGCTGCAAAGCAACCTTACTGTTTCGAAAAAATTTTTTTTAATGTTTATTTTTGAAAGACAAAGAGTGAGACAGAGTGTGAGCAGGGGAGGGGCAGAGAGAAAGGCAGACACAGAATCTGTCAGCACAGAGCCCGACGCGGGGCTCGAACACACAAACCGTGAGATCATGACCTGAGCCGAAGTCGGACGCTCAACTGACTGAGCCCCCTAGGGGCCCCCCGTGTTCCTGTTTCCGACCATCCTTCGAGGAACCTTCGAGGCTGTGCACACACAGGCCTGGACACCTGGCCTAGATGTGGTCCGGAACACATCAGTCATTGGTGCCAGAAGGGATGTCAGGGTCATTTATTCTCCAGATGAGATGAGCATTATTGCCTATCACCTCCCTGACAGGTGTCAGACCCCAGCTTACTGTGGGGAAACTCCGGATGTTTACAGGAGAGCTAAAATAGAACAGACTGTCCTAGTGGGTTGAACAATTCTGTATCTGTCCACATTCTCCCCTTGAAATTTCTAGTGTTATCTCTCACCTCTGGGTTCACGCAAGGCACATAGACTCATTTTTCAAATGCTGGCCCCTTTCAACATTCCTGTGACTTCATTTTCCACTGCACTTTTTTGAGGCAAACGGGCCTCACGGAATTCACTATGGCCCATTTGACATTGTTTCTAGAGCCTTCCCTAGCTTACTTGTGTTCTCAGAGTTTTTCCGGCATATGAATGTGTCTCTTGTGTATGGAAGTCAAGCTAAATGCAGATTCTTGCATGTCAACTAATGGGTCTCTTGTAACAAGAATTACTATTCCTGTACTGGATATGTGATTTCCAGTCTAAAAAGCAAATGGTTTTTAGGAGCAATGGGAAATTATTAACACATACGACTCTGTAGACAACTTAGCCATATTTTAAATGACCTTCGTGGCGTACGTTTGTCAACATAGACATTGATCACGTTGTATAGGGTGAGCACAGGATGTCTCTCTCTATCCACATCCTGTGATGGGCTGAATTATGCCGCCATAGTTCAGATGTTGAAGCCCTAATCCCCAACGTATTTGGAATGGGGCCTTCGAGGAGGTAATTAAGGTTGAATGAGGTCATGGAGTGGGGCCCTGATCCAATAGGACCGGAGTCTTCATAAGAAGAAGAAGAGACACCAGGGGTACCCTTGCACAGAGCGGAGACCAGGTGAGGACACAGGAAGGAGCCTCCATCCCCCCCTCCCAAGTGAGAGGCCTCAGTGGGACTTGAGTGTCTCCCACACAGTGCGGCCCGCGTCACGGCGAGCACCGAAATTAGTCTGAACCAAAGACAGATGGCTTTTCAAGACCAGTAAGCAGGAAATATCAAAAATATACAGATATTGGGGCACCTGGGTGGCTTCGGCAGTTAAGCACCCGACTCTCGGTTTCAGCTCAGGACATGATCTCACAGTTCACGAGTTCGACCCTCAGGTTGGGCTCTATGCTGACACTGTGGAGCCTGTTTCGGATTCTGTGTCTCCCTCTCTCTCTGCCCCTTTCCCACTCGCTGTCTACCTCTCTCTCAAAAATAAATAAACAAACATCAAAAATAGAATATACAGATCTTACGATCAATGTTATGGGCCTGAAGCATCCGTAAGTTAGGGTTCTATTTCATACATATAAATTCGTCCACCTGCATCACCTACTGTCACCGTCTCTGGGGATGGTTGAAAGTGAGCACCCTTTTCTACTGGGTCATTTGAAGTGACTCCTTAGCGGGCAGTCCTTCCTGCCTTCAAGAAGGGAATTTCTCCTAGATGTTGTCTTTCTTTCCGGTTCTGTGGGGAGAGTGAGTGGTGGAGAGGATTCCTGCTCTCAGAGTAGAGCTCAACGTTCAAGTGACTGCACTGAGTGAGGACCCCGGGAAGGAGCAGTTCTCAGGAATGCCTGAGCGCCAGGTGAGCCTGCAGCCCCGCCCCTAATCCTCAGGGGGTTTCCCTGAGGTCCCCCCATCCTGACCGGCAAGCGCTGGGGGGTCCCCGCATCCACGTGCCCTCTCATTGTATCGGTTTGGGCCAGACGACGTCCAGTTCAATCAGGCGGGAGGGCAAGAGCGCACACGGGCCTTCTGAATGAGACCGTTGAGCATGGTGGCCGCACCCTGAGTGACGGCAGTGGGATTTTACCCATTTCCTTCACTTCGTCGCTAGTTTGCGTGTGCAACTTATGCCCGTGATGCGTTTGCTTTCCTCAAAGAGCACAACTGATGGACAGAAATGAGGTCTCTGTGGCCTGAAGGCAGCGTCCTGGGGGGATCCCCTGGGGGGCAGTCAGCTGGCCATGCTCTGAGAGGAGTGCCGTCCCTGGCCCTGGGCCAGGCAGTCCCCCGAGGTCCCCTCTCTGCGTGTGTGACCTGGGCTCGCGGTGGGCTTCTGGCATCGGCTTTGGGCTGCCCAGCTCGTGTCGTCTGTTCCGAAGACGAGAGGAAAGTGCCATCCAGCTCCAGATTTAGGGACACTTGCGGGAGGGGACAGACGTCAACGAGTGTCGGTAAGAACTGGCGGTGTGGGGGCTCACCCTCCGGCCGAGGTTGGCCGGGTGGGGGGGTGTTGTGCTTTCTGTGGCATCTGCGCGAACGGCCCCCGCTGAAGCACAGCCCCGCACCGCGCGATTCTGAGATTCGAGTCTCCCAGGCCGACCTTCTGCTCCCTCGCCCCTCCTGCCTGGAAACAGGCCCACTTACCTGAAACACTATCAACAAACCGGGCACCCAGTTATTTGCTGTTATAGTCAGTGTTCCCTGACGCGGCCCCCTCAGGAAGTAAACACATCCCGAGGCAGGCAGGGTTTTGCACCTGTAAGTCAGGTGGACGCCTTTAGGGATTATTAGTTCCATCATGCGGCCTCGTGGGTGGGAAGGAATTTGCTTCCTTTGCTCTTTTTGACACATGTTTATCATCCTCTCCAGGCTGAAGTCACTTATCAGAGCTGGGTGGGCGGCGAGGGCTGGGAGGCAGGCAGATTAGAATAAGAAGGATGTTGCCTGCTTTAGAAATGCAGGGCCGGGGGCCGCAAGGGCGAATCTCAGGGGACGAAGTCACACTGCACAGGCCCGGAGGAGGAGGGGGTGGAGAAGACCACGGCCAGGACGGCGAATTTAAAGCCTGTTTGTAAACTATTAAGTTTTCTTCCCTTTAAAAAATTATTAGCAGGCAATGAGGCCGAAAGGGCTAATGGGAAGTTTCTCCACGTCGTTATGAAAATAATCTTTATTTCGACACACGTGCAAACACGTGCAGGCTCTTGGGGACCCCGAGGGGGAGGCGTCGGTTCAAATGTCAGAAGTGAATTTAGCC
Organism: Panthera uncia; assembly: GCF_023721935.1. Lineage (NCBI taxonomy): Eukaryota > Metazoa > Chordata > Mammalia > Carnivora > Felidae > Panthera > Panthera uncia. Next base: position 198,614,001 of record NC_064811.1, on the reverse strand, counting down.
ATATTTTTGTGATGGCGCGCTTGGCGGCTGTGGGGACGGCGTGGCCAAAAGTGCCTGGGAGGAAAGAGAGGAGTCCGCCTCCCCAAGTCCGGTCTCTTCTGTTTGCTGTCCTCGCGCAGGGGGCAGATAACTGCTGCTGGTGTGCCACATGCCTGTGGGCCTCTTACGTAATTGACTCCTGCTTCGTTTGCCGATTCCGGCAAAACCCTCGCTGGTTCCGGTCCGGTGGTGAGATGGTGATTTAATGAGACAATACTGGTACCTCAGTGCGGTGTGCCAGACACACGGTGGGGCTTGGTCGGGACCCTCACTCCTGTCTGGGTTTACACTTCTAACCATGTGTTTGTAAAAATCTCCTGTGTGTGTGTGTGTGTGTGTGTGTGTTTGGTTTTGCCTCCGAAGTCTTCTAGAGATGAGTCCCAAGAAGGCAAAGCCAGTATTTGAAGCCCAATTTGAAGCCCACTTCTGAATCCTAATGTCTGAACCAAGGTAGGTGCATATTTCTAAATGACTTGTAATCAATTTCTAATCGATAGAAAGGAAGTCTGGATACAGATTTTTATTGTGCACAAGGCACGGTAAAGTAATGCGATGCAGTGATTTAGAGCTTGAGCTGTAGAATTTGATGACCTTGGAATTCAGTTCTGGACCGGTGGCTTATTAACTCTGTATCCTGGATCAAGTTACTTTAATCCCAGATCCCCCTTTAGGGAAGGGACACACGAGCACACCCTGCTTCCAAAGGTGTGTGCCACGCATATCGCTGCTCACATTACACACTGCGTGTGTTTATTTGTGTGCCTCTCGCCCTCTGACCTGCTAGCGTTTCTACCCCACGAGGGCAGGCACTGCACCGCTGAGTTCACTATTCCGTCACCTGCCCTTAGAGCAGAGGCAGGACCTCGGTGACTATTATTGAATGAAAGGCCCCACGAAGCTGTCGTGAGGCGTGTCAGTCGTCACTTACCTGATGTTAGCACCGACACTTAACCATTATCCTTGTTAGTAAGTAATATCCTTATTACCAGTCAGGATATTGAGGAGTGAAAACGTGAGGCTTTATAGATTTTGCTGCACAGAGAAACTTGAAAGTAGGTTAAATGTGTATAAGGTTGGAGTTAATACATAGATAGGATTTGTTTATAATAAACATATGAACTGCCTGTACATAAATCAGAACTCGTGAAGCGTCTGACCATCGTCTGCTCTTTTGAATGGTAGTTCAGTCATTGTTTCTGTTATACATAGGTTAATGAATTGCTAAATAATCTTCTTTTTCTGTATTGAAAATCACTAGACATTTTTTTCTTAAAGATTTTAAGTAATTGCTACACCCAACGTGGGGCTTGAACTCACAACCCTGAGATCAAGAGCCACGTGCTTTCCTGACTGAGCCGGCCAGGCATCCCGAAGTCATTGGCTATTTAAAGGAAAAGTCTGCTGATAGACTCTGTTCCTCCACTTTATATGTTCCTAATTCCAGTTTGAGCAGAATTGTAAATCAGAGAAAGAATTAGATTTTTCTTTCCGGTGACAGTATTTCCAAAAAGACCTTTGACTCTCAGATTCTTTACAATTTCTACTGATTTCTTAGTAGGGCGACCCTGTCACTTGGGCCACTTAAACTGTATTGCAAACCTGTTGTTTTTGGAATTCACACATTAATTTCTGATGGCAGAACGATGGTGACAACAGTATCCTTTAGGAACGTGGGTCATGACATCGCTGAGCCTTACGCTACATTTCAATGGGACTTTTGCATTTCACTCAGGTAGTTAAGCATCGCCTAGCTGTTAAATGTCATCTGTCTTATAGGTCATTCAATCCCTTGAGTTTTAGCAGCAGGTTATTATTTTTACATTGTGCACCCTGAAAAAAAAATCTTCTGTCTAGGGAACAATTGAAAGATATGCACTATATTAATGATCTGACTACTTAAGAGTGATTTGAGTATAATAACCATTTGCTACATGACATATAAGGCCTATTTCTTGTGCTTATTAACAAAAGGAGCTACTCCAGTAATTCTATAATAAAACTAACCTGTTTATATTTGAGCTGAACCTCTTTGAGTGTTTGTTATTTTTATGTGCTCTCTTTAATTTTTTAAAAATTTATTTCCCTTTCTTAATTGGTCTTCTACAGCCAGTTTTCCAGATTTCATATTAACCAGCGATGACCGAATCATTTGGTTGATAAAGCCGGCAGCTTCTTTAATATGCTGAGGGCTTAAGGGAGACGACAGAGGTTTTATTTTGTTTTAATTACAAAAGTAGTCTACAATACAAACTCAGCTCTCGGTGTGAATAATTTCTTTTCGAACACTCACACTTGGCTTGCCAGGAGTCCCGCGTCGTCTTGTGAGGACAATAGACATAGTAGCCGCCTCCAACTTTATGGTGACCAATCCCCTCGGTGGCTATTATTGAAGAAAATCCAGAAGCTCTCCGAGGAGACTCTAGCCATGGGGAAGGGACTTCCACAACTCTCATTTCCCCTTCCCTTTGGTGGGGGCGGGGAGGTCTCATTCTGAGTGACCAGGTCCTCAGGGGACTATTGACCCCTTCATAAGGTCTGGTCCAGATGACGAAAAATCATTGTCTCCTTGTTTTCCTTCCACAGGGCTGGGAAGGGGTTCCCGGGAGAAGCAGCCTGGGTAACGCTAGGAGTTCCATGCTGGGCCGCGGGCGTCCCGAGTCTCCACCAGGCTCCAGGGAGCTGTCAGGGGTCTACACCACCTAGGATGCATCTGAGATGCTCTGTGGGCCTCCGCGTGCTAGACAGGCAGCTCCCGGGCCACAGGGGAGGTTAAGGATAGCAAAGAACAAAGTGGGTTCCAGCCACTGCTGGCAACGAACACGCAGGGACATCCTAGGTGTTCAGCCTTAGATTCTTCGTCTATAACACTACATGTTTAATCTAATCAGGATTTTTCAAAATCAGCTACAGCAAATCCTGGCGTTTCTGAAGAGACCTCGGCGGGTCTGCACCGGTGGGCAGTGGTAGGAAGGCTGGTCTGGGCGTCAAAGGCTGCTCTCTCACGGTTAAACCAGAACAATCCTGGACTTACCTCTTTAATGTTCAAGGCAAAATTTTATTTGAAAAGAGCAATCTGCTGCGAAGAAGAAAGAGAAGATCTGAAGAGTGTGTTACAGTTTTGCTCTGACTTAGATGTCCAGAAAGATCATTCCTGGTCTTCTGGTATTTCTGCCTTCCTACGTGAGAACACAAGGAATGTCATATGTGGTGAGATGTGGTGACGTTCTCCACTGGGCTCCGCCTGCCATGGCTCCATGGAGTGAAAACACAGGCTTTGCATGGTCGCATGTCTCACTTACAAGCAAATTCAGTGGGACTTGTAGAAATGAAGTTGAAAACTGTTCTTAGACATGGTTTCATATTCTGTAGCGTGAAATTTCTTTTTTTAAAATATTTATTTATTTTTGAGAGAGAGGGAGAGAGAGAGAGAGAGCGAGCACAAGTGTGGAAGGGGCAGACAGTAAGGGAGACACAGAGTCCGAAGCAGGCTCCAGGCTCCGAGCTGTCAGCACAGAGCCCGATGCGGGGCTTGAACCCACAGACCGTGAGATCATGACCTGAGCTGAAGTTGGACGCTTAACCAACTGAGCCCCCCAGGCGCCCCCAGAAGAGTGAACTTTCTTACGCATATAAGATGTAGTAACACTCCCCAGTTTGTGAAATATGGAAAAAAAATGGCCTTCTCATAAAGAAGAGTTTCGAATAACACCCACGATGCCAGTGACACGGGAACAAATTATTCAAATGTGATGAAATGGTCTCTCCTCCCTTTCAGACTTTCTTGAAGGCATTAAAAAGGAAACATTTTAATAAAGAAAACAAGATTAAATTCCAGCAGGACAAGACCATTACTTTTAATGAGATTCCTTGAAATGCAGAACTCGAGCTTAACTGGTTAAAAAAAAAAAAAAGATTGATAGGTGATTATTTGCATAGGAACAAAAAGAATCAAAATACTAAACACCTGTAGTTACTCATCAAGCGCCGGAATCTAAAGAGATTTTCATATTAGACCTTGTCTTTTTTGTTTTAAATTTATTTATTTTGAGAGAGAGACAGAGACAGCACGAGCGGGGGAGAAGCGGAGAGAGAGAGGGAGAGAGAGAATCCCAGGCAGGCTCTGGGTCGCCAACTCAGAGCCCGACGCGGGGCTCAAACTCACGAAGCCATGATATCACGACCTGAGCTGAAACCAAGGGTTGAACACTTAAGCGACTGAGCCACCCAGGGGGCTCCTAGACCTTGCCTCACATGATGCTCACTTGGTCAGTGGTCTGAACGTCAGGAGGCTGGCTGAGTCCTGGCGAAAGTGCAGGAACAGAACTCTGGCCGAGGGCGCAGAGCGGTGGCTCGGATGGGGTCATCCGTTACCCTCCCGCACTTCGAGGATCTATGATTCAGCACTTTTACTTATGCTGCTTCCTTTCCTGAGATTTTAATCCAAAATGAACATGCATCAGAGACCCCAATGGCCCCCACATGTTTATGTTGTATGAGCGGGCAGAAATACATGAGGTTTTTAAACCTATTTTCAAGTCGCCTTTTCAGTGGTCATCACTGTGGGAAAACATGCTAAACCCTAGAACCGAGGGCGGGTAATTAACAATGGGCATGAGTCAGCGCCCACACCGTTCTCCTGTCATTCTTCTCTGTCCTCTGTGTATCGTCTATCATCATCGTCATCATCAGTCTGTCTGACGTCTCATCTGCCGTCTACCTATCATCGTCGTCATCTATTTCTCTGTGGTGTACAATGAACGAGGAATATCTTTGCACGTGGATCTTGGAGCACACGAATCGTTACACCGAGGGGCTTGCTGGAAGACAGAAAGCTGAGTGGCCTGGAGCCAAGCTGTGCGGTCGTGCTCTGCCAGTGCTCCTGCCCCCGCTCCTCGGTTGATGCCTCCGGCCGTAGCGGAGGACGCATTGCACACTCTGTGACGCGTCCTCCCTGTCGCCGGCGGGGTGGGGGGGGGGTGGGCTGGAGCTGGAGACGGCTGGTCCAGGGGCCCAGCATCCAGCATCGAGCCTTCTCAGCTGCTGGTGTGGCTCTGACGCTGCATGTGGAGCTCGTAAGTTGGATCTTGCCTTGCTTCTTTGGGTTGCAGCCTTTCCCTCAGTTTCTGGAATGGCATTCATTTCCCATGCCTTGTGTTTTCCAGGTGTGGGTTCTCTCTCTCTCTCTCTCTCTCTCATAAATGTGCAAGGTACCGAGGTCCTACCATACATTCCTGTGAAAAGGACTTTGCTACTTGCCGTTAGGCAATTTTTCCTCATCTTATTTTACGTTTCTTGGAAATCCCAAGACGCTGGCCCCACGCCATTGGGGCGTTATGTCTTTGGGTCCTGGTCCTCAATAGGCAGGCCCATCTTACCACCAGCTCAGCTGTGATTCTTGCACACACGCAGTCTTGCTTCAATGTGGGAGAGTCCCAGAGCCCCCCAACCTGTCATCTAGCTGTCCCCAGTCCCCCAGGAGACTTGGGCTCTTGTATATGATAGAGCATTGAGGATTTTGATTATAAGGCTCATGGAATTTGCATTAGGCCTTGGTAAAATCCAAAGGTATGCTGAATCAACTCAGTGGGGGGATGAGGGGAAAGGGTTCAATGGCCTCCGTGACAATCGGGACACGGCCTTTCCCCCTTCCACGGGGGCTGCAGTGCTGCTCTCCCGAATCCCCAGAGCCTGGGTGTGTGGCAGGCGGGGACGCTGCCGTGGCTGCCCCCACTCCACCTGGCCCCTCGTGGGGGCAAATGTCATCACACGGATGTGCAGGAGCGGACAGTCGGCCCTTTCCCTTCAGGATGAAGATGGATGAGGAAAAGGGAAGGGCTGAGAAAAATGAGAAAAGAAGAGGAAAAGAAAGTGCTACTAAGCGTGAGGGGAGGCATTTTGTTTTAACCCAGTTAACTATTCTATATATTATAAGAGGCCCAACCTCGCAGGCCCCCGATGTGGTGATATTGGCCCAGGCTTCCTGAGCACTGGGGAACCTGAGCCCAGGCTCTGAATCAATCACCCGTGGGGGTTCAGTGCTCCTCTCCCCACTCACAGCTCTTCTGGAACTTTCCACATAGCCTAGAGCACACCTAACAGCTCATCTGTGCCATTCAGAGGTCTGCCTCCTTACAGGGTCATGTTCAGGACCAGACCCACCGCCCCCCCCAAGGTCATGACCTTACGGGGTCATGTTCAGGACAAGACCCTCTCCTTATGGGGTCATGTTCAGGACCAGACGCTCCCCTTATGGGGTCATGTTCAGGACCAGACTCCCCCTTACGGGGTCATGTTCAGGACCAGAACCCCCCCATCTTACGGGGTCATGTTCAGGACCAGACCCTCCCTTCTGGGGTCATGCGCAGGACTAGACCCTCCCCTTACGGGGTCATGTTCAGGACAAGACCCTTTCCTTATGGGGCCATGTTCAGGACCAGACCCTCCCCTTACGGGGTCATGTTCAGGACCAGACCCTCCTCTTACAGGGTCATGTTCAGGACCAGACCCCCCCTTATGGGGTCATGTTCAGGACCAGACCTCTGCCGCTCTGCACGTGCCGTGTTTTCTACCCCGTGACCTTAGGGAAGGCACGTTCGTGGATTCCACGTGGCCCTGAGATTCCCAAGCCCCTCTGACTGTTCTGAATGACCAGAGATGTAGTTGGGACGAGACGTCCAGGGACACCTCTTCATCTCTTCTGGGCAGGTTTTAAAGTCGGAAAGCCTTCCGTTTTCAAAAGAGGAAAAGGAGATTGCAGTGAAGCCGTGACCTTGTGGTTTCGCCTAACCTTGGTCCCTGATCAGGAATAAAAAGGAAATTATCTGAAGAATAGTCTAATGCGGTCTTCATGAAGTTGTCCTAATTTCCATCCAGCAGCAAATGGTGAAATTACCAGGCCAAATATTAATTACTTCAGAGATGCATTTTACTGTAAACAGTTTAATATACATTTCTAAAAAGTGTCCTGAGGCAGGCGCTTAATGGGGATGTCGTGACGATTTTGCTGTCCTTGGTGACTGACTGTAGTGATGTTTTCATGAGTCCTTCATAATGGAGACGTCTTATTTTCCGATTCTAGTTCCTTGGGCCATGTTTTCAGTACTGTGGGGAATAGGAGCTTCCTTATCGTCCTGGGCAGAGTGTGGGCCTGTGTGCGCGTGTGCGCGTGTGCGTAAAGGGCATGTATATGTGTGAGTATAACACGTGAACATGCACGTATCGGTGTACTTATGTATGTGTGTATACTCATGAACACGCATGCATATGTGAGGAAGACCATATTGTCATTAGTCTCATGTCACAGACAAGGATGCTCCATTTCAGGGCTTACAGATGACACACGGGAAGTGCCTGGCCGGGAGCCCAGGGACCCGGCTCACGGTGCCCACAAAGCAGAACTTCCTGGTGGCCCCGGCTGGGCCACGGTCACTGCAGACGGACCACGTCCCTGCTTGGTGCCGCTCATGCACCTGATGGGTCTGACGTCAAAGGGCCTCGCAGCGTGGGGCTGCTGGCGGGGCGGGTGCGTTGGGACTTTTTGCCTGTCACAACTGTCACACAAGTAACAGATTGGAGATGTCAGTCCTTCGTTTTTCCGGTTGAAGGAAAAACCGCGAGGGGACCCACGTGTGTCCGTGTAGCGAGGGGTCCCTGCCATCTGTGGGAACCGTTTCCTGGGGGAGAAACAACCGAGTGCCAGAAAAGAAGAAATTTACTAATCCATGGTACTTACCTCCCGACCTGTTTGACAGGCAGTAGCTGGGGAATTTTCGACAGATGCTGAAGACAGATAGGAGACTGGAGGGCCGTCCACCCCAGAAGACCGGCAAGGCATTGGAGACCCACGGATGCAAAACAGAGAGAGAGACCAGGTTTCAGTGGCAATGACGCTTCTCTTTACGAAACAGCTCAGTTGACTTCAGCTATGGGAAGATTGTATGGACCGGGAAGATTATACGTGTCTGTACACAGACCTTGACTGTGCAATCTAGGCCTCCAGTTTTATTCTACAAAAATAATACTTTTGGAGACTTTTTTCCCCCAAAAAACATACTGAAAAAAAAAGGCAGATAGAATAATTCCAACAATTACTATTGGCTTATGTTATTACTAATCTTGATGGCGTTGCTTAAAAAGTCTCCTAACTTGAGTGTAATCTGACTTGAGGATACAGAACCCAGCTGAGTCCAAGAAAGAATCTCCCGTGGCTCTGACGGGCCCACAGGGGCCAGAAGATCTCAGATAGGACGTGCCCACAGAGCCCGGCATTGTCAGCCACCCACGGTCCACAGCCCTGTCCCACCCGACTCGTCCAGGTGAGTGGCTGGTGAACTACTTTTCTTATGACCTTGTCTAGGCCACATACTTTGGTATGGAATTGAAGATACTAAAAATATTTATAATTAGACCCAAGGGATGTGTCATTCTGTTTCCATGACCTCATGGAACATTTAAAAGTGAAGTTTTAGGAGTTTCCTCTTCTAAAACGCCAATAAGACACATTGTTAGCCCAGAACCTCTTTGGAGAGTTTAAAATTTAAAAAGATCACTGCAGGCGTGCCTGGGTGGCTCAGTTGGTTGGGCGTCTGACTTCGGCTCAGGTCATGATCTCACAGCTCGTGAGTTCAAGCCCCACATCGGGCTCTGTGCTGACAGCTTGGAGCCTGGAGCCTGCTTCGGATTCTGTGTCTCCCTCTCTCTCTCTGCCCCTCCCTGGTTCACATTCTGTCTCTCTCTCTCAAAAAATAAACACTAAAAAATATAAAAAAATACTGCAAATAACTCAGACCTGTTCTATAATTTTATTGCATGGTCATAAGTAGAGCACGTGGGTATCGAGTGTGATGTTTTTGAATATCTCGATGTGCCAGCTGAACGTAGAAATCTGTTCCAGAAATTTTCATTAAGCACATGTACTCGGCATAAAGCAAGGAAGACACATCTCGGGGGAAAATTGATTTTTATGCTCCCAATTTTGTCATAAAAATATGTTGCAGATCCTAGATGGGTGGCCACTCACGTACTCAGTCCTGTGTGCGTGCTGTGGGGCCGTCTCTTCCCCGCGAGGGAGGGGTGAGAGGGAGGACAGAGAGCGGGGACTCTCCACCCGTCCAGGTTCCCCATCTGGGTCACGGGAAAATGTGCGGGTAGGAGACTGGCTACGTCCTCGCCTGCTTCTCCGCTCCATACACCTGTCTGGCCCACCTGCGTCTTTAACTTGGCGTCTCCCTCGATCTCCATGGGACCGCATCAAGATTAGTCGTGTAGAGACAGAAAACGCCTCTTGTCACAGGTTCACATGTGTCCCCTCCCCCCGGCTTACACACTCAGGTCCTGACCCTTGGGACCTCCGAGGGTGACCTTATTTGGAAAGAGGGTCTGTGTAGACGGAGTTGGTTAGGATGAGGTCATGCTGGGGTGGGGTGGGCCCCGAGCCAGTATGGCGGGTGTCCTTGCGGGAAGGGGGGCATCTAGGGACAGCACCACGGTTGGCACTGGAGTGGCCCCTGCCCCAAGCCGAGGGCCTGCCATACGCTGGGAGCCAGGAGCAGACGGATCCTTCCAGTGCCTTCCAGGGGTTAAGCATGGCCCTGCCGACGCCTCGATGGAGACCCCAGGATGCGGGGCAGTGAAGGCCCGTGTCACAGCCCCCAGCCGGGGTGCTTTGTAATGAACGCCAGCCCCCCACCCCAGCCTCCCTGAGTCGGGTGCTGCTGACAAAAGCGGCCACACAGGAGCTGTCCGCCCGCACGCCCTCCCCGGGACGGGGTCAAGTGGACGGTGCCAGAGAAGCTTCTGAAGGCACGTGACCGTCTGAGGGCTGCTCGTGTTCTTACCGCTCTGCTGCTGCTTCTGTAGCTCACCTGCGGCCCCCGTGCGGGACCCCCGTCTCTAGCTGACCGCGGGGACAAGAGGTGGTCCTGCCTTCGGATGGATCTGGAGCCACACGCCCGTTCCGGCCGGCCAAGGATGGCTGTCCCATCATAGCCAACCTAGGGCGTGTGGACAAATGGATTCGGGGCTGCGGAATGTTCTGTACACATGCTCCCCAACCTCGTATGGAAGGAGACAGACTCAGGGCGGGGCCTACAGTGATACGTGAGTGCAGCTCAGGGTTTAGCTGTGGGAGCTCAGACTCCCCAGAAGAGTATCAGAGGGCTGGCGGTGAGGACTTCAGGAAGACACGTCTGAATGGACCCAGGAAGTGGACTTTTCTTACCTGGCCACGGAGAGAGAGAGCACATCGCCTCTTGGGGACGGTGAGCCCCTGCACCCCAGTCCACTCCTTCTCTTCCCTGCACGCATGTACCTCTTGGGGCACCTGGGGGGCTCAGTGGGTGAAGTGTCTGACTCTTGGTTTCAGCCCAGGTCGTGATCTCACAGTCTGTGGGTTCGAGCCCCGCATCGGGCTCATGCTGACAGCTCAGAGCCTGGAGCCTGCTTCGGATTCTGTGTCTCCCTCTTTCTCTGCCCCTCCCCTGCTTGTGCTCTGTCTCTCTCTCAAAAATAAATACATATTAAAAAAATTAAAAAATAAAGTTGAAGTTGTCGATTTTTCTTTCATGGGTTGTGCCTCCTGTGTTCTATCGGAAAATCCAACGCCAAGCCCAGGTTCCATGGGTTTTCTGCTATATTTTCTTCTGGAAGTTGTGTTGTGTTGCATTTAGATTTAGGTCTGCCAGTTCAGGGGTCCCCAAGACCACCCTCAGCCTCACTAATCTGCTAGACGTGCGCCTGGAAGTCAGCATACAAAGCTGTTGTCTCACGGTGATGGTTTGTCACAGGGCAAGGAGGCAGATGTAAAGACGCGGTGGGAAAGGCTCCGGGGAAGCTCCGGGACAGCCCCGCACGCGGCCTCCAGCCGTCCTCTCCCGGGGAAGGTCACAGACGACACCTGTGTCTCCCAGCAATGATGTGTGACCATGCACAAGCTCCCCGAGCCTGGTGACCAGGGATATTGGGGGTTGGTCCTGTAGGCCTGAGTGAGCACCCAGTGGGACCCAGCAGCCCTCCTCTTGGCCAGCTCGCGCCCTGTCACCCCTGCCTGCAGGGCTGCTGGGGAGACTGCAGAGACAGGAGTGGGGTCTCCTCACTGTCGGAACCGTCTGCCGTGCGGAGAGATTCCAGCGCCTGCTTGTGGCGCCCCCTCTCAGGCCTGGGGCCGCTCCAAGCCCGTGCTTTCTCGCCGATGGTCACCAGGCCAGACGCCTCTCTTTGTCCCCAAGGCCCGGGCATGGCTGCTGCTTGCTCCGCCCACTCCCACAGGTGTCCGTCGGCCCTCTGAGACCTCATTCAACATTCTGCACACGAAACTCTCCGTGTTAGAGAAGAACCGGCGCGGGGCATGGGCCCTGGTGACACGGTTACGGGAGGGAACATCCTTGATCCCAGGAGCCCTGCGCCGGGGTGTTTGGAGGTCAGGGGTCAAGTGTCAGGAATCTGTTCTCATGTGTTCAGTAACAACACATTTTATGTGTGTGCGCGCGTGTGTACATATACGCGCATGTATACATTTACACACATACAATCCACGTGTGCTGCTCGTGTACAACAGACGTGAGAAGATGCTAAAATGGTTGAACCTCAGGGCAGGTGTATACGTGTTGTTTTCTTCCAACATTTCTGTATGCAGGGACATTTCTGTAAGAAAACTTCCGGGGAGATGTCTCCTGGGCTCCCTTGAAATGGCTCACGACGGGGAGCCAGGGTGGCGCCTTAACGGCCACACACAGGGTGAGGGAAATGGGTAAATCGAGAGCTTCGGCGGGGCGTCTGCTTCTAATGCCCAGACGTGAGACGTGTGCTGGCCCACCGAGCGCGCTGTGACGACCGTGAGGGTTTCAGGTGTTGAAAGGTTATCAATCGTGTTCGCTCGATCCGTACGACTGACAAAACCCACGCCGATCATTCCTTTTTCTTCCCAGTTACACAAAGTGTCAACTCACTTGAACATTCTGCAGCACTTAAGATACGGCCATCCTGAATGAGCAGTCGAGCAGCCCCCATAAAAGGTAACTTCCGTGATAAAACAGTTACCGGGGTGCCGGGGAAGGTGTCATGCTGGGTCAAGTGAAGCCTTGGGAAATGAGGACGTGGGCACGTGTGTCCTCCTTCGGGCGTGGATGGTTATGTGAGCAAATGGCAATCTTCTCTGAGCAGAGTCATTGTGATAGTTGCCGCAAAGTTGCAGAAAACAGTGGAAAAGAGCTCTTGTGTAAAATTTCTGAAGTCATCAAAGATGCAGTGGCTTTATAGTTAACCTGACAAGGAACATCTGATTAGCACTCATAAGTCATCTTTGATACTCCCCTGAAATGGGAATATATAAGCAACTTATGCTCTTTTAAAATAACTCTATTAAATTGAGCACCTGATCGTACCACCTTTCCGGGTTGAAATATGTACTTTTCATTCTACCTGATTCTTCGAGGAGTTAAAATCCTGTGCTCACTTGTTACGTGGGTTTTAAATCGTAAGTATTTATTAGGTCAGTTGGAGTTCATTAAGTACTACAAGGAGGCTTACTATGTGTTGTGGATAACAGAGAATGAGCCACACCTACTTCCGGTCCTTTGAGTGACTTTATCCAGGAGAAAAGCTATTCACGCATACACGAAGCGCTCTGAGACGCAAGTTTATGCAAAATGCCTGCTGTAAACACACGGATGCTGGATACACTCTGAGTTTTTTTTTAAACACTAATCTAAACTCACAACACAGGAAGGGCAGTCCCAGAGTGCCAGACATAAACACTGACAGGCAGGACAGTCAGTGGAGGGTGATGGCTCCAAGGTCCAAACTGGGCTTCAATGTCTGGAAGGAACCCTCGAGGGCTGGAACTGCATTGTGTCTCAAAGATAATGACTGAAGGGCAGAAATGTCCATTCGCAGACACAAGTTGGGAAAACACCACAATAGGGCTGGAAAGGAAGACTGAAAGGTTGTCCTCTGCACCTTCACCTTGGCACAATAAAAATGTCTCCCCGAAGCAACTCAATAGCAAAATAACAGCCTATTTAAAACTGGGCAAACGACTTGAACAGACATTTCTCCAGAGAAGACATCCAGATGCCCATGGACACATGAAAAGATGTTCAACATCACTCATTGTCCGGGAAATGCAAATCAAAAATCATAACGAGATTCAGAATGGCCATTAACAACAATATCAACGACAAAGATGTAACATGTGTTGTTGAGGACATGGAAAAATGAGCACCCTTGTACCTTGTCAGTTGGATTGTAAACTGGTTTACAGTATGGAAAACACTATGGAGGTTTCTCAAAAAATTAAAAGTAGGGTCACCATATCCTACAGCAATCTCGCTTGTGGGTATTTACCCCAAAGAATTGAAATCAGCATCGTGGAGAGATATTTGCACAGCCATGTTGGTAGCAGCGCCATTCACAATCCCAACAGGGGGAAGCACGTAGGTGTCCGTCGGTGAAGGGATGGGCAAAATGTGGTCTGCACATACAGTGCAATATTCTTCGGTCTTAGAAAAGGAAGGAAATTCTGACAATAACGGGAGTTGGGTGAGCCGTGAGGACGTGCCAAGTGAAGTAAGGCCGGACCCGCTGTGGCTCCCACGTGCCACGACCCGCGCAGCTAAACCCACGGAAGCAGAGAGCAGGACGGCGGCTGCTGTGTCTGCGACAACAGAACAACAGCATTCCTTACATTTGGGTTTGTCTGTATCTGGGTAGAGGATCTGTTTTCCTATTTCTAAGCCTATTAGCTAGCTAACACCGTTTCAACCTGGAGTTTCACAACATCTCGAGAAAACACGTCACGAATCAGAGGACGGATAGTTCTGGAGACACTTTTGAGTGTTTTGCTCTGGATGTATTCTGACGTGGGCAAGCTTGGTTTTGCCACCTGCACGAACGGGAGAGACAGTGGTTTCTGCCCCTGTGGACCAGCTTCACCCCGGCAGCGGCTTTGCTCACTCTCCAGTCTGAAGGCAGCCTGTCCAGAATCCTGTCCCTCAGCCTTGCTCCCTTTGGTGCGTGGCCTGACTCACTGCTTGACCCATCTTCCCAGCTACTGTCTACACCCAGCCTGGTTCCCTGGATTTGTCATGGGCACTGATAGCCTTATGGCTCCCTTCCTGGTTTCTGTTCCTGATGGGGATTTGTGCTCATGTAACTAGACTGTGACTTGTCTTGCATGGATGCTTTTTCTTTTTTATTCCTCCCTGACTTGGCAAGTCTCCCATATGTTCATTCCTTCATCCCCGGGCACCTCTTCTCCTAGCATTCTTTATGGTCTGGAGTGATGGCTTTGGTGACTTTTTCCTGCCATAAACAGTATGATAAATATATTGGTTTTCTCTTAGACTAGAGGTTCAGGGGAAGGAGCCGTCGTTTCTGTGTTTACTGCCAACCGTGTCTTTATATTACCAGTGCCTGGGAAAGTATCTGGCACCTAATAGCTGGTCAATAAACATAATTTTAAAAGAATGCCTGAACAGATCCAGTCCCCAAGAAGGTGCCTCGTCTTGAGGTAGACTGTCTCAGGAAGAGATTGGATGTTAATCCTCTCGTTGCCGCACCAGCAGAATGGGACGTGTAGGAGCAAATGGCAGACATGAAAGCTCACACGATGGGAACGCCTTAAAAACTTCAGTGTGTCAGCTGACACATGTTCGCATCCCTCTGTCATCCGTGAAAAGTACCACGTGTGGTAAGAAGAGATTAAAATTGAAAAGGGGTTAGAATGTACCACATCATAAACATAATAAATGGGCTGTTGGAATATTCCTTTGTATAATTAACTCATTACACTAATGCATTTCTGTTAATGTCCGTGTGACCATATTCTCAATTAGAAAATTACTTATTCCCATATCTGTCTATAAATACGGAAAAGTCACTGCCATTAAATCGTAATGGTTACCTTTGTGCTTGGTCCAGAAATCTCATTTTACGCAGTTTTTTTTTAGAAGAAGCTGTGCTATCAGAAAATAAAAATTCCATGTGACCTAGTAAGACCAGTTCTTACTTATAGAATCTTACTCTTGTCACCTAAACTCTGCTCGATTGCATGTCCTTATTTATAAAATACATTTCACATATCGCAGGTTGTAATAACGAATACGAAAATAAGATACGTTAATTCACAACATGTTGTCTGCATTTACATAGAAATGCGGCAAGTTGCCCATATGTGATTTCAGGGTGTCACATTCATTTCAAACTTCTCATAAGGGATGATCTGAGCTTCAGAGTGAGTTTAGCAGTAAGGGTAGCTGACGGAATCTTCTAGGTGACTGTGCGGAAGCTCATTATACCTGCCACGTGTATAAACAAACGTGGGGAAAAAAGGGTTGGGAGCCACATCCCATGGTGTCAGTGGTGTGAGTCAGTACTTGTGTGTGTAAGTGTGTGCGTGTATGTGCGAGAGTGTGTGTACACGTGTATATGCATGTGTATGAATGTATATGCATGTGTGTGACTCTGTGTAAGCATTCATGTATGCATGTGCATGGGTGTGAGTGTGTGCGTGTATGTGCGAGTGTGTACACGTGTATATGCATGTGTGTGACTGTGTAAGCATTCCTGTATGCATGTGCGTGGGTGTGAGTGTGTGTGTGTGTGTGTGCACGCATGCATGTGGGTGTCAGTGTGTGCGTATGCATGTGACGGGTGTGTGTATGTGTGTGCATGTGTGTGTGGGGGGTGTGAGTGTGCACATGTGTATGGTTGTGAGTGTGTGCGTGTGCACATGTGTATGCATGGGTGCGTGTGTGTGTTGCACACACACATGTTTGAGATGTGGGCCCTCTGGGAGGTGCTATACATCCTGCAGGAACAGCCTAGGTGTCATGGACAGAATGAGAGGCACGGAGTGATCAGAGTTCTCATTTCAAATACCAGGAACTACATTTCGAACTCATCTTTCCACTTTTAAATCAGGTTGTTTAGAGGCCTGAAGAGGTTCTCCAGAGTCAAAATATCAAAAGATCCAAGCAGATCAAGAGCGGATTCAGTCTTCTCGACTATTAGCAAGAATAGAGGGCAGCAGGTGGAAAAGCTCTTCACGTTAAGTCCAAGTACGGAAGCAATGACGTTCAGAAACCATAGCAGCGGGCTCACTACTGGGAAGTTCAGCCAAGAAAAAGATGAATTAGTGTCAGACCTCGTTTCTCTGATCTTAAGGAATTGTCATCTGTGATTCTTCTTCATTATTGTTGCATCTAAGGTTACAAGAGCGGGTATTTAAGACGTGAGCCCTCAATAAAGAGGTGAGCGTGTGTGGGTGTGCGCGTCAGGAACCGTGTGCAGGCTTTCTAACAGCGAGTGTTCTAATTTGTTGTTCAGCCCTGCTTTTCTGGACCAGAGTCTACTCCTTATCCTTCGAGTCATTTTTCATGTTTCTATAGATTTTTAAATAAAAACCAATTTGATGCCGTTTTATAGCATATTTGTAGCAAACTTTATCACAATCCCATTTTGTTTTTATTACATTCTGCAAACCTATTTAAAACTGTTAAAGTCACACGCAGACAGCAGGAAGCCTCTGGCACAACCTAAGTGGGATCCCGCACACTAGGGGAGAAGAGGAAAGCCTTTTCGGGTCCTGTCTTTGCCGTGAAGACTATGCTGCCTTGCGCCTTCACCAAATCGTGTTTGACTTTAAATTAGTAACTTGGAGGTGGCACACATTTTACTGAATTAGCTTGTTTAGTTCTCAGAAGAAAAATAACTAGTTGACAGCCGCCAGCATTGCAAGCCTTGCTTAGAGTCAGTGTTTTCACCTACGAAGCTACTCCGTCCTGATTTCTGCCTTAAAACCAAAGTCAGTAGCGACAAAGACCACAAACACCTCCTGAACAACTTCACAAACTAGTTCAGATCCGCCGTTACGGAGCCCGTCGTAAGCATGCCGTGGCGACCGTGAGGCTGCTTTGAACCATGTTCTGCGTGCAGTCACATACGGCACTTAAAATACCGCGTGAATTGGGGGCGCCAGTCGGTTCAGCTCCGATTTCGGCTCAGGTCATGATCTTGCGGTCTGTGGGTTTGAGCCCCGCGTTGGGCTCTGGGCTGACTGCTCGGAGCCTGGAGCCTGCTTCGGATTCTGTGTCTCCCTCTCTCTCTGCCCCTCTCCTGCTCGCACTCTGTCTGTCTCTCTCTCTCTCTCAAAAATAAACATTAAAAAAAAAGAAAAAAATTCAGCATGAATTGGAAGGGAAGGTAATGACCCTGAAGTGAATCTTGAGTGTCCAGAGAGGAAGTCATTTCTATTCTTTAAAGGCAGGAATCCTTCAAGGTAATACCCACGTCAGACCTCGCCATTTTGATTTTCTTTAAGCGGCCAGACTTCTGGAAGCCAACTAGTTAATACTTCCCAGTGGGGAGCTTGGCCAGGGGCATTTCCTCCAGGAGTGGGGCTCAGACAAGCACGGGGGGCCCTGGGCAGCGCGGGGCGCAGGCCGTGGGCTCTGACCACCCACGGCGCACAAGAGGACGGTGAGGACAGCATCGCGTCCTACACCAGTTTCTGGGGGGCAGAATCAGGGTACAGCTCAAATTCACAGTCAAGGAATCGAAGGGAACAAAGTGTCGGAGCGCCAGAGCTTGTCACCAGGCCCACCCGCCACCTGTCTGTGTAACTGGTGTACAACCTCCCGGTCCCTGCACGAGTGCTTCTCGAACATCTGCTGCACAGACGGCATGGGGCCAGCCGCAGGGACCGGGGAGGGATTTACACCCCGGTAAGGGCCCTGTTGAGGGTAAAAGTGGCCATTGCACCCGGGATCCCAGGGTTGCGGGTGTCTTTGTGATTCTGCTAAGCATCCTTTGGTGCAGTTCCCGAGCTCCGGCCGTTTTGGAGTCCCAGGTCCTGGTAGGTGAGGGTTTCTTCTCACCCTGTTTATCCTGGACTTTTCAGTCGGAGAATTAAAATTCCTCCTGGACAAGACCGCTAGGCCAAATGTGCATCAGAGAGTTGCCATCACTTTTGAGCCATCCACACCCTGCCGAACAGCCAAGTAGAAAGTCCTTCGCTCTTTCTCCTCCGTTTACTCTGAATTTCCCATTTTTAAGGGCTGCCATTAACTCGTGCCTTAGCATCCTGCCATGTTCTTGTTGCTAAGGGAGGTACATCTCCTCCCTTTATAAATGGGGCCATATTTCCCTCTCAGGACATGGCCATCAGGCACTGAGTTCTTCGCTGTTTCAGGATAGCATTCCTGTTTCTTCCTTAAGGAGATCATTTTTCTGCGAGTGCCAAATGGACGTTTCCGGATTCTTCTAAGCCCCACTGGTCCGTCTTTCCCCTTTGAAAGTCCCGTTCCATGGTTATTCATCTCTCCCCCCCCCCCCCCCGGTCTGGGGCTTCAATTTCCCCCTTATATGGGAAAGCTGGAATCCTCAACCCCCCTCTTCACACTCTGCAGCGTGGACCATCCTGGGAATGTTCTCTTCCTTATCCGCACCAGGTGACCTTCTAGAGTCCTTTTCTCTCAGTGCCGTGTGTGCTCAGTACCCTGAATTGGAGATCCAGAGGGGCAAGTGCCCGCTGTTCCCCCCACCCCGACCTTCTGGACCCATCTCTCATTTACCTGGATTTCCACCCCTGTCCACCCAGCTTGCTTTGCCCCAAGTCTCCCCAGCTCGCTAGGAGTAAAAACCCTTTTTGTCTCATCACTGCAGCCAAAGACCCAAAAGTCAAATCCAACTCCTCTGTTTTCTCTGTCTGCTTTCTGTCCACAGTGAATCCCATCTTTGCCTCATATGCACAAACACACTTGCGGCCCCTTCCCGCACTCACCACTCACTCCGATCGGGCCACCATCCTCTGTCCCCTGGGTGACCGCCCTCCTATCGCCCCTTGCCCTCCCACCCTCTCCTCTCCTCTCCTCTCCTCTCCTCTCCTCTCCTCTCCACACAGCGGCTTGAGTGCATCTTGTGAAACACTCCCTAGAGCTTCTCACCCCAAATCAGATCCCACATTCTTACCATGACCTTGGCGTCTCCCTGTGCCCTGTGGCAGGCACGTCCCCCTCCCACTGCCCCCGGCAAAGGCAGTCACTCCCTCCACGGCCCGTGGTGATGGTGGACCCCATTTATTAAAAGCTGTGGGTTGGAGGCTGCCTTGCTGCTTCGGGGACCGGCTCCAGCCCCGCTGTGGACATCAGGACCAGTGGTGATTTACACGAATGTACTTCCCTGCACGTCTGGCTCTGTGAGATTGTGCGCAAGACGCCCGAGTTCCGGATCTGGGGGCGAGGAGTCTTCTTTAGGGCTGTGTCTTAGGGGAGTCTGTGACCACCGTGGGGACGGTCTCACCTCCGTTTACTTCCGCCTGCCGAGGAATGAAGGGGCTGCTCGCAGACGGCCGTTACTTTTGCGAAGTGACGTCCTTGGCGATCCCTTTGAGTGCTCGCCACTCTGGGCTCCGTTTGCCTTGTGATTTGTGGCAGCGGGAGCGCAACGCCTTCCCCGGACTAGGTGGCTCTGTCGAGGTACGCCGAACCACGTGACTTCTCCGAGTCGCTGCAGGTCTTTCAAATAAACTCATTTGGAATCCTCAGCAAACCTCCTTATACTGCTCGTGATGGGAGTGGAAAACTTTAGGACGAGTGCCTGAATCCAGACAGTCCGTTTCAAAAAACGTAGTTTTATAATCACAAGGTGACACCTTACTGCCAGCTCAGAATTAACAGACAATTGTAGTGCGTCAGAATGCCAAAGAAGTTTTGAGTTGCTAAATGTCTTCTGTTGGCTGGGATCACTTACGTGTATTTGCATATCGTTATGACCGTCGTCATCATTGTTTGGCCCTAATGTGGTTTTAAATTTGCCTTCAACTGAACACCAAAACCTCACCTTCGGTTTCGCTCATACGAGCTCGTCGATATTTTTTCTCATCTGCCGTGACATCTGCCTCGGTTATCTGTCACTGGCTCCCACATTTCATGGTTTAAAGCAACCGCCATTTGTTTCCTGCTCACTGTTCTACCTGGACCAGCCGGGACCAGGAATCCACTCCCTAGATGGCCCATTCGAGGAGCTGCCATGTTGGTGCTGGCTCGCTGGGTTGGGAGCTCGTTGGGGCTAGGGGCGGGGCCTTTGTTCCCCTCCCAGAGGTGGCCCCGGCATAGCTGGCATCCTCCAGAGG
The DNA here is from genome assembly GCF_023721935.1 of Panthera uncia. Taxonomy (NCBI): domain Eukaryota; kingdom Metazoa; phylum Chordata; class Mammalia; order Carnivora; family Felidae; genus Panthera; species Panthera uncia. The sequence continues at coordinate 198,593,834 of NC_064811.1, read as the reverse complement.
GTAAAAGTGGAAGCCACCCAGCCCTCCTATGGCTTAGGTCCAGAACTGGGCACCATTGCTTTTGTCCTCATTAATTCCAATAGTGGCCATTACGGACTCAGCTCTGCCCCACCGCCCCCGCCCCCTTCATATATTGAAGCTTTAACCCTTAATATGACTGTATTTAGAGAGAAGGCCTTTGAAGAAGTGATTAAGGTAAGATGACGCCTTAAGAGTGGGGACCTGATCCGATCTGACTGGTGTCCTTATAAGAAGAGATCAGACACAGACACACCCAGAGGGAGGACCATGTGTAGACACAAGGAGAAGGTGCCCATAATTGCTGAAGGGAGATGTGCCCATAATTGCGGAAGCCGCCTGTCTGCTGTACTTTGTGATGTGGCAAGCACCAGATACGCCGTCACTGTGGAGGGCCCGACGAATGACAGTCGACTGGACGTCAATCCTCATTTTTAAGTCTCTAAGACTAAGTCTGGGAGGTCCTTTGCAATATGATCAGATTAATATTCCTTTCAGGGTTCTCCTATGTGATTTGCCCATGACGTCACCAGACAGACTGAGCGAGGGTCAGATCCAGAAGGATCCATACGCATCAAAAAATATATTTTTCTGGTACCATTCTCCCAAGTTTCGTTTGAGTGACCAATGCAGACTGTGTAGTTGTTTTGTGACTGCGGACTCAGAGCTGTCCAGGGTGGAAGAGAACAGGAGCGCCAAGAGGAAATGACAGGACTCCGTGTTCAGCTGCTAATCTTGTGAGTTCAGAACAGATGGCCCATTTGAATAGAAATGTTATATTTCTTATGAAAATAAATCTTACCCCAGGCAAACATTGGTGCCCTCGACACTCAGCTACCATTCTAATGAACACTGCAGCCACTGCCCGGGCAAAGGAAAATGCCGGGTTTAAATAGGATAAGGGACTTTTCAAAACAAATTTTTAAACACATATGTATACACTGAGCGGGATAAAAGCATTTGTCTCGGTGTGGTTACTACGTAGGGAAAACGATGTGTGAGGGACAGTGTTGATCAAAAGCGGTTTTCAATGGAAATTCAAGTTGTTTCCAAGCATTCTGACTTTTTGATGCGTTGTCATGACATAGAAACATTTGTCTAATAACAGAAACGTGTGTCTTCAGGGGTATTTTATTCCATTTCCGATAGATGCTTAGAAAATTGCAAATTTGAAATACAGATTTTTTTTTCAATTAAAAAAAAAACTTATTATTTATTTTTGAGAAAGAGAGAGAGTGCGAACAGGGAGGGAGCAGAGAGAGAGGGAGAATCCCAAGCTGGCCTGCGCTGTCGGCACGGAGCCCAGTGTGGGGCTCAAACCCCAGAACTGTGAGATCGTGACCTGAGCCGAAATCAAGAGTCAGAAGCTTAACCGATTGAGCCACCCAGGCGCCCCCTGGAATACAGATTTTATTCTCAGGACTGGGTGGCCGTATCTGTATTTACACAGACAGCTTTACCTATATCCTGGGTTGCTGAACACGGCAACTTGAGAGATTTACTTGTTGGATCCATATAGTTCCACCGTCCGTTCTGTATTTTGAAACAAAGATTTTACCATCGTCATTGCATGTCAATAACAGACTTGCAGAAAGTTAGAAAACTTAATATTTCTTTATAGTCATAGTAATATTTCTACACTCTTGCAGCTTACGTAGTAACGTCTATGTTAAGCAGTGCCTTGATGGTAGTATTGAATAATTATCCTTTAAAATAAAGCTATAAAGATAGAATCGTGAACTTGGAAACAGCTTCTTTTCTTGGATTGTATTATCTCAGCCACACTCCTGACCTCAGTGTGGGGTGGAGGGGGGGGAGGGCGTGCAGCCCACACTCCACAGCCCTGCCACAGTCTGCTTCTTTCCGATTTTTCCGCCAATGCCGGCTGGTTTAGGTCATTTGTTTGCCTGATTAAATACAGAGTGAATTTAAAAAAAAATAGATTTAGGGATTTTATGGGGCACCTGGGTGGCTCAGTCGGTTAAGCGTCTGACTCTTGATTTCGGCTCAGGTCATGATCTCACAGTTCGTGGGTTCAAGCCCCGTGTCGGGCTCTGTGATGACAGCTCAGAGCCTGGAGCCTGCTTCGGATTCTCTGTCTCCCTCTCTCTCTCTCCGCCCTTCCCCAGCTTGTACTCTCTTTCTCTGAAAACTAAATAAACATTTAAAAAAAAGAAAATATATTTAGAGATTTTAGTGCTTGTTTAAAGTTGGAGTTTACTAAACATTTGCTGAGATAAACTTTCACAAACAAGGATCTATTCTCTTGGTGAAATCATTGATTAGTGTTTCCCATTGCCGAGGACATATTCCTAAATCCTTTCCACTTGCCCGGACGCACATAAAACACACACGCATAATTCTAGGAATACTTTCCAGGAAAACCTGGAGAAAACTTGTCTTTTCGGAGCTTTTATTTTTCCCCGTCTCCATAATTTATTCGAGGTTTCATTTTTTAAGGCAGGATTGGCAGAGGCAACATGTGAATTACGTATCTCCTTTTTTTTTGAGGTTAGAGAAATTATTGGAGACGCTTGATCACATCCATCTGTGTTCTTCCCAACACGCACGCACAGTGGCTGAGCAATATCGGGACAAAAAGCTGGTTTTGCAGAGCGAGCGTTTGTGCCGTTAGAGTTCCATTTCACAAAACAGTTGCCAAGTTGAACTCTGGTGTGGACCGTACTGATTTTAACAGCATCGTGCAGATTCCAAACGTGGCTTAAGGTTTACTCCCGTGTGTGTCACTGTAAGTGGCTCCTTCATATAACCTTCGTGGAATATTTATTGGATGCTTCCAGATGTCAGGCGTCTTGGCAGGTCCTGGAAACACACAAGCGTGGAGGGTAATCATCTCCCCCGTCCTTGTACAACTTCTAGCTTATACAGAAGTAAGGCCGCTCGGGGCTGTTTGGTACACAACCGATATAGAAATTGGCACGTTGAAGCGGGTTACTCTCATAACCTAAAAACCTAAAACCTAAAACGCACGGCGTTAATTTGGCTTCGGGACAGGGCAGGAGGTAGGAACTGGCGAGGCGGGAGACAGTTGGCAAGCGTTGGAAAAACTGTTACGGGAACCTGGAAGAGCGTAGGTGTGCGCTCCATAATTCCAGAACAACAGCAACGGTTACCTGCAGTCACTGGGAAGAGAAAAGTGAACCCGGCGAACTGTATCTGGCCAAGGCGAGCTCCGAACAGATGTTAACGTTTCGGCTGCCTACCACCAGTGCGTACAAGCTGGGGAGGAGAGGGGGGCTCCGGCTGGCAAGCCGAGTTCGGGGGGAGGCCAGAGAGGCCGAGACTCGCTGGGGTGTAAGAGGAGACTCGGTTCAGTTTCCTCGTCCAGCAAAACAGTCTAGGGGAGAAACAAAACCCGATAAACCCCAAAGCAAAAACCAGGGGGAGACATCAAATCAGGGGTGTGGCTGCAAGACCACTGTTTACAAACTCTAAGATAATTGAGAAGCGAGAGCGCCATAGGGCCTCCCAGCTAGAACAGAGCTTCTAAAAACCCTAAGCGGCGAGGGGCGCCTCGGGGGGCTCAGTTGGCTGAACGTCAGACCTCGGCTCAGGTCACGATCTCACGGTTTGTGAGTTCGAGCCCCGCGTCGGGCTCTGTACGGACAGCTCGTAGCCTGGAGCCTGCTTGGGATTCTGTGTCTCCCTCTCTCTCTGCCCCTCCCCTGCTTACTCTCTTTCTCTCTCTCAAATTAAAAAAAATAAAAATAAAAACATAAATAAAAAACGTAAGGTGTAACCCCACAGCCATCTGAAATGCCTAAAATAACTGAAGATCTAGAATTAGAGGCATTTAAAAAAAAGGTCTGTAGGTGTGACCTTGGTCCAGTAGATTCCAACCAAATGTGTCACCACCATGGTTACTTTTCCAGTAAACCGCTTTAAAAAAATTCAGGTGTGACTTGTGTTACGTGGAGAGTAGAAACGGATAGCTTGATAAATCTTGACAAATACGAATTTATTGTTAATCACCACGTTAATCCAGAGGCACAACGTTTCTATTCCTGCAGCATTTTTTCTGATTTCCTCTCTGGTTACCCCCGCTTCCCTGCTTTATCACGACCCGCCCCCCCTTTATCATGACCACCCCGGGTTCTCTCATCCTCCATCGGTGTTGCCTGTCCCAGAACTCGTACGGAGTCCTACAGTGTCCTCCCCTCCGCGTCTGTCTTCTTGCTCTTAGCATAACTATTTTCACTTTCGATCTCATTCTCGAAAGAACCAGATGCTGATTCCTCATCACTGCTAGGAAATACTTTAATGGGTGGGTGTGCTTCACCCTGCTGATGGACATTTGAGCTCTTTTCTGTGAGTTATTTCAAAATCTGAGCTCTTTCACAAACAGTTCTTAGGACTTTTCTTGAACACACCATTTTATAAATATTTGTCTCCAGCTCTCTTAGGTAAGTACGTAGGTGTAGAGCCACCGGTCAACAGGGCTGGCATATAGGAAACTCTGAAACTATTTTTCAAAACTAGATGTATAATTTTAGATCCTCCTTAGCCAAGGGCAGGGTTCCTGCCGCTCCGCATCTTTGACAATATTTGGTGTTACCAGTACTTGTGAGCGTAGCGGGTGGAAGTGACGTGCATTAACTTGCATTTCCCCGTCGGCCGTGGTCCTGCACCTCTGTCTCACGTCCGTATTTATCGTCTGTAATTTTTTGTGAACTTCCAATTTGGGCCTTTTGCCAGTTACTTGTTAGATTTATTTGTATTTCCTTTTATCTCTTCCGCACAAACGTCTTTTGTTAGATACACATTTCATAAACGCTTTCTCCATTCTTTGGCTTGATTTTTCATTTTATGAATTGTGTTTTGAAGTAAGCAGACATGTTTAAATTTGATGAAACCTAATTTGTCATTTTTCCTTTTTTCTAAATGCTATCATTACTATTATTTTCAGCTCCAGGCAAGAAACCTTTATACCAAAGTCGTGGAAATATTCTTCATTTTCTTCTAGAAGTATCATAGTGCCCTCTCAGGGCTGTGGTCTCCTTCAAATTGCCTTGCTACCTTTAACAAAACTCGACTGACTCTGGATGTCTGAGTTCACGATCTGCTTGTCTGCTGGTTAATCGATACCACCTGGTTGGGTTTCTGCCCCGTGCATCACGCCTTGATCTTAGCGTCAGTCCTCCAATTTCGTCCTTTTGCAAAATTGTTTCAGTTATTGTAAGGCCTTTGCATTTCTGAACAGATTTTGTTATCCGTTTCTCAATTTCTACCCGAAGTCCGCTGGGACTTTCCGTTTTAAGCGGGGCACACTTTATGTGAAGTGCGGAGACATTAAATGTAAATTCGATGCGTTTTGACAGTTGTCCATCCTCGAGTGACCGTCACTCCCGTGAAGGCACCCACAAATGTCCTCACGCTGCTGCGCCCACACAGCCTCCCGCACCCATGTTCAACGATTGTCTTGATTTTGTGACGAGAGATCAGATTTTCCCGTTTTAAGTCTTGTGCAAATGGCGCCACAGGGCGCTTGGTCCTTTGTGTCTTTCCTGGAGGGTCGTGTTTGAGGTAGGTTTACGTCCTCACTCACGTTCATGGCCTTTCTTCTTTACTGTGGACTATTGCTGTTGTATGGATACTCTTGTGCACCTGTTTAGTAATGGGGGGCGGGGTGAGATAGGGCAGTTTAATGACGAGAATTGTACACCTGCTGAGGGACTTTGCCCGGCCTCGGCTCTCGTACACGTCTGTTGACAAGTCTGTGGGGGCACAGGTTTTCTCCATCACGTGTGCATGTGCAGGAATGTACTTACCGCTCAGAGGGAGGGCGTGTGTTTAACCTAATGAGGGGCGGCGGACGCTCTCCACGGGGACACTGCCCCGCGCCCCGGCCCTGTGGTGTAGGAAAGTCCCAGAGGTCTTCTTCTTGCCAACGTTCGGTGTCGTCAGTCTTGCTGACTTCAGCGGTCCTAGGACACAATGTCCACGTGCCTGTAACTGCATTTTTCTGGTGAAAATTGGGTTGATCATCTTTTATGAGCTCAGCTTCCATCCCTCTTTCCTTTTCTGAAGACTCTTTTCAAATATTTTGTCCATGTTACAAAACCGGCTTTCATCTGATTGATACTGGTTCTCTGGATCTCTGTCTTTTTTTTTTTTTTTAGTTATGTGTATTGGGATTATTATTATTTTTTTTCATTCTGTGTCTTGCCTTCTTTTCTTCTTTTTTAAAATTTTTTATTTAATTTCTTGCTTCTTTTTTTTTCTTTTTAAAAATTTTTTAAATTTAACTTTTTTTTTTTTTTTTTGCAAATGCAGAATGATTTATTGGGCCAAGAATTATAATTTAACAAAATATACAGATAACATATTGAATACGTATTCCTTAACTCTACATTGAAGTAACAGTGGAAAGTAATAAGAAATTAACTATTCCTAAACTCCTATATAGACAAACTTATTGCAAACAAACATATATCAATACATATATTAAGAGCGTGATGGTTTATTTAAGAGTAAGCTGTGACGTTAACATGTTAAATCCCAGAGCAATCTTCCCTTTTTTCCATATATGACAGCCTACACAATACATTCTTGTAATTATATTCATGGTATGACCCAACAATTTTAAGAATAGATTTGTTATGAATAAATGAAAAGATATCAATAAAAACCAGTAAATGCATATCGAACACCCACAGAATTAGTCATTTTAATATGAGAACACTTTGTAGGCTTTAAAATGACTATAGTTGGATACAAATGTTTGTTTATTTTTGAGAGAGACAGAGTGTGAGCAGGGGAGGGGCAGAGAGAGAGAGGGAGACCCAGAATCCGAAGCAGGCTCCAGGCTCCGAGCTGTCAGCACAGAGCCCGACGCAGGGCTCAAACTCGTGAACCACGAGATCATGACCTGAGCCGAAGTCGGACGTTCAGCCGACTGAGCCCCCAGGTGCCCCATTTTCGCAATATGTCTTCTGATGAACAGAAGGGACTAAGATTAATGAAGTCCGTCTTATCAGCTTGTGGATGATGAGTCCTTTTCCAGTCCTATCTCAGATGCCACAGAGATACTCCCCGGATTTCTTCTGGAGGCACAGACACCCTTCCTTTTGAAGTGAAAGTGTCCAGAGCAGGAGACGCCCCAGTGCTTCCTGAATGCCTGGACTCCGACCAGCCGGTGGATGGATTCTGTGGCTAAGAGGAGATGTCCACGTGCATTTTGCATTTGGACAAATGTGAATCGTGTTGCTCAGCCCGAGGACAGAGACAGACGGCAAAGACGCCCGGGGCTCTCCCCTCCCTCTGCAATCTGACCGTCAAGGGTTGGAACCTGTTTCTCCAGTCCTTGAGTCAGGGTGGCCTCATGATTTGCTTAGGCCAGCAGAAGGAGGTAGAGGTGACTTTGTGCCTGTCCTAAGGCAAGGACCTCAGGGCATTGGTATGCCTTCCCAATCTCACAGGCGGCTACACTTGTGTGCCCAAGGCCACAGCAGCTTGTGGGAGGGTAAGTCATGTGTCCAGGTGCCCCATCGTCCCAGCTGCCTTTGGACCACCTGCCAGCCACTTGAGGAGCCCATCCTAGACCACGCAACTCCAAGGTGACGTGCCCAGGGGACCGCAGATGCGTGAATGAGCCCAGCTGAGATCAGCAGAGCCTGACCAGATGGGCTGACCCGCCCTGTTGGCTCCCTGATACACGAGCTGTGTTTCACATCGCTGTGCTTCCGAGGGGTTTGTTACACAGCAGTAAGCAACTAATGCAGTGTTTGAAAAGAGATCTGATGATTTTCCCGTCAGCGGACACACGGATGGACCAGGGGTGTGTGTATTAGTTTCTAAAATAAATACTAATACCTAAGGAGAAAGGTCTCATCCTGTTCAAGCTAGCCGCAAGAAGAGAGATACCGGCATAAAATGAAATATTGATTTCTAATGATTAGTGAAAAATGAGCTTGTATAGAAGGTAAATAAGTGGGGAACTAACCAGAAAACTGTCTTTTATTATAACCAGACAACTTTCTCAAAGTCATCGCGATCCAATGTTACTACTCACTTTTCAGAATAACTTTGTACAATTTAAAATTATATTTTTCTAGCAGTACATCTTTGCTTAGGTTGATGTAGAGAAGCACTTTTGTTGACCGACGCATCTTGGAGTCTCAGAATCTGCATTAGAAGGATGCATGCACTTTGTTATTCTCATAAATTATGCGTAATTTAGTGACCATGCTTTCTGTTTCTCTTACGACTTAGCTCAGGCTCCTCAAGGAGCTGGAACGTAGTAGTTGATCGGTAAACGGCAGACCTTGTTGCATTTGCCACAGTCTCAAAATCAGTGTTGGTGTTCCCCATCTGGGGAACAGGAGTGAAGGAGGGCTCAGGGTCCTGTGGCCAGCAGGTGATTAGCCAGACGGCTCCAGCTTCTTTCTGCTTTTGCTGTTTCTTTGCACTGTTTATTTGTTTATCTATTGGACATGAGCAGGGGGCGGGGCAGAAATAGGGAATCCCCAGCAGGCTCTTTGCTGTCAGCACAGAGCCTGATGTAGGACTCGAACTCCTGAACTACAAGATCATGACCTGAGTGGAAATCAAGAGTCAGACGGTTAACTGATGGAGCCACCCAGGCGTCCCTATTTCTTCGTACTTTCAACCACCTCATCAGTATAGTGGCTCGTGAAAAAACATAATTGAAGTAAAAGCGAAAGACAGCCGCTTCCAGCTTTATCAGCCTCAAAACCCAACAGATGCCGTGTTCCTTGTCTTCAGTGAGGTCTTAAAACTCGTTTCACAAGTAAGCGAGGTGACTAAAGGTGTTGATGTAGGGAGCTGTGTCTACGGGGGGCCGTGCCGGAGGGTTTCAGAGAACAGGATGTGCCGTCCAGCCTTCACAAGGCAGGTGGGGACGGTCACCCTCTCATCCCCGCCGTGTGTGGTGACTGAGTACCACACCGCCTAGCACCGCTCTGTGCTACGTGCTCTAGACATCACAGTGACTGGAGGGAGGGTTACAGCCACTCGAGAGGGACGGACGTGGATGGAACGAAGAGAGAGTGACACTCACCCTTGCTCCCTTATGGGTAGGTGTGACCACATGCCTAGGGCCGTGAACAGAGCTGACCGTTTGTCCCAGCGTATGGGAGGCCTCCCTGCGGCTGCTGCAGGGTCTGATGCCAAGGGCAGCCCAGCCCTGTCTGCGAGCGCACCTGTTGAGTCATAAAGGTGGGGGCCGTTCTGATGCGCAGGTGCCCCAAGATGGCCGAGAGCCAGCCGTGAAGACGCAGTGGGGGCCGTCTGTCAGTGCCGTGGTGGGCAAAGGCTTCTGGAAGGAGCCCGCCCGGCCCCGGGGGAGCGGACGCGGGAGGCTTCCCTAGGCGAGGCTGGCTCTGGATCAAGACACAAGACAAGAGTTCACTGGGGGTAGTGATCGCCCCCTGTCCCCGTCCCTTTTCTATATTCTACAGTCAACATCCTGATTCATGACTGTGCCGCACATGCAGGTGGTTGGGTAACTGTTTCCCGCACTTGGGCAGCGTGTTAGCTGAAGTGTGGGCTTAGCCTTCCGCCCCGTGAGCGTTCCTCAATGGGACCTTGGTCAGCGACCACTGCTCCCAGGCCTCATGCTTTATGAACAGTCGGGAAGTGGGAATGAGGGCCGGTGGCCCCCGAGCTGAGTTCCCCCGTCTTTCCCAAGGCCACAGGCACCCCGTCCTCTGCAGATTTGCTCGGGCCCAGCCTGCGTTTGGCCCGGGTCACCGCACGGCCGGCCGTGTGCCACTCTCCCTGCACAGTGACCTTCCCACCTCTCTGGTGCCTCGAGTCCACACTTTGCCTCTCCTCGGTGCTGCTTCCCAAGGGACCTCCGGGACCAGACGCAGGGGCACGGTCGTCACTCTTCCCTGCTCCGCTGGATGTTCTCTGCTCTTGGCCTCCATCAGCCTGGCAGCCGGACTCGGTCCTGGTCCCTAACCAGTGCGTGCTTTCCCAGCGAGGCCCCTGCTGACCCCTCGGACATCTCTTGGTTGTGCCTCCCACCCCCGGGCCCAGTTTCAAGGTGCTGCGTGAGGCCCCTGTGACGGCTGAGCCAACAGAATGCAGTAAGGGGACACGAGGTGGCCAACACCACCCTCCGCTCCCGCTCGTTCACGGAAACACCGGCTCAAAAAGCCCTGGGCTCCATCACCTGAGGGTCAGGACCAAGTACCACGCTGGACAAGCACTGACTGGCCTCCAGCCGCCCCAGCTGCGCACCAGACCTGCGGGAACGGCCATGAACCCTGTAATCCAGCCCATTTGCCAGCTGAACGCCTCCTGTTTCTTCTTCCTCGTTGTCCTGGGAAACACACCCCCGGCTGGACCCGCCCAAACGCCCGAGCATGAAACAGTGACAAGGTGGTTGAGTTCGAGTGTCCCCACGCTGAGGCCATCGGTGTGGCTTCTGTTCCGCAGCCTTCAGTTTAACGAACCTGCAGACTCTGCCTGTCCCCCCTCGGAGCCCGGACGGCCCCGCCACCCCCTCCCGTGAAAACCCCCTCTCTGGGAGCTTTTCCCGCTCTTCCTCTTTACCTCCCGCCTGGTGAAGCGGACTTGGAGCATGGCACGCGGTTTGAGTCCAGGGCCGCCCCCGGATAAAATCAGGCGCATCCCTCTGGGCCGTTTCCACGAAAGCCTTGTTCCTAATAAGCAGAGGACAGCCCAGTCGCGTGCCGAGTCCCAAGTCACGTTCCCCGAATGAAAGGACAAGCGGATGCGAACGACCCCGAGGGGAAGCCAGAAGACACGGCTCCCGTCTGTCCCCAGAGCCACCTGCGCTGACGGCTTACCAACAGGTCCGTATCCTGGGCCTGTTTCAATCAGCTTAATGGCATGAAACCTTATCAGACAAAGTAGAAGGGATCAAAGCCAACAAGGGTATCTCACTTCAAGAAATGAAGTAGGTATCATGGAGAATCCGGCTAGGACTCGTGCCCACTGGCCAGAGCGGGAGCGCTGGGCTGTATTTATCTTCGAGGAGATTCCATGCAGTTAACTTCATAAGTAACCTTCTGAGCACAGTGACGGGCAGGCAGGTCGATTCACCTTTGCACTTTAAAGCCCTGATTTTGAGAAAATACAAACCACAGTGGCGCTTAAGATGATCCTTCCCGGGGAGAGAGACAGACGTGGTGGCGGGAGTCCGTGGGCGCGAACGGCGTGACGGCGGTGATCTTCTCCGGGGACAGGTTTCTCCGTGGCTTCAAGAAAATCGCAGCCAGGGACACTTTACGGCTGCGGGACATTTCCACTGACGGGAGTTCCTGGCGTGGCCGTACTTGACTAAACCATTCGGGTGATTGGATAATGAGTGCGTTTTTCTTCCCTAATAGCCACGGCTACTTTAATTAAACACTATACGGGGAAAATATAAAACAAATTATGAAACATAGCTTGCATTTATGAGTTCGAACACTCAGTTCAGCTGCAGGGCGAGTGTTTTTATTGCGCTAAATAGCAACTAGTATTATAATTAAGCAAAAAAGTTCTCAAAATAAATACACATTTAGGGTCTTAATGCCTATGATGGATTTAAAAGGTCAGATACTTATGAAATATTTTCATAATTTTCAGTAACAAATAATAGGAAGTTTGAAAATCTAAAGCAGGCATTAAATACATTTCCTTGGGGGTGCCTGGGTGGCTCAGTCAGTTAAGAGTCCGACTGGCTCAGGTCATGATCTGAGCCCATGGTTCATGGGTTTGAGCCCTGCGTTGGGCTCTGTGCTGACAGCTCGGAGCCTGGAGCCTGCTTCGGATTCTGTGTCTCCTTCTATCTCTCTGTCCCTCCCCAACTCACTCTCTCTCTCTCTCTCTCTCTCTCTCTCTTTCTCAAATATAAATAACATTTAAAAGAAATTTTTTAAAGTAAAATCTAAGATTAGATTCTGTAGTTTCTTGAAACAGTATCAGACCTGGTTAGATGACTTTATTTTCTCAGAAAACCTTAACTGTGTAGCCAACCCTATACTGCTTAACTCTGTTCATAATTGCAAATCTCAGGTAACCCTGGACATTATAATCTGACATTCTCTATTGCCTTTGTGTGAGAAGTAACACTATTAACCCATTCCTTTAAATGTTCTATATTTTACAATCACATCAAATCACTCTTTAAAAATTTTTTTAAGTTTATTTATTTTGAGAGAGAGAGAAAAAGGGAGGGTCAGAGACAGAGTGGAAGGAGAGAATCCCAAGCAGGCTCCAAACTGCCAACGCAGAGCCTGACATGGGGCTTGAAGCCACAAACTGTGAGATCACGACCTGAGCTGAAATCAAGAGTCAGATGCTTAACCAACCAAGCCACCCAGGCACCCCAATGTGAAATCACTCTATTGGGACCTGTCTTTTTCGAAGGAATTTCTTTTGCTGGACTTGTGACTTGTCATTTATCATCAGCCTACAATGGATGAGAGACATTATACGAAAAGGTTGAATGAGTCTTGTTATTGTGTCTGCTTAAGAAATGTCATATCCATAGGGGAAATTCCTATCTGTTCTTTTTTTTTTAATGTGTCAAAGAATTTTCTTTTTTTTCCAATATATGAAAGGTATTGTCAGATTGGTTTCCATACAACACCCAGTGCTCATCCCAAAAGATGCCCTCCTCAATACATTTCCTCACTGAAAGAATGAGTGTTTGTGTAAATATCCTTCTCATGAGGAGAACTGTGTTTTATATCAACTGAAAAATAACAAGAAGTTGAAGGAAATATGGGATGCTATGCATATTTAACCGATGCATAGAACATAGCTGTAAGATCATTTTTCTCTATGATGCTATTATGCTGGGTGGAGATGTTCCCTGTAATCAGTATGCCCCTCTCCCCCATCGTTATCTATTTTAAGATGCTTGTGTCATGGAAGTAGATAAGGAATTTCCCCTGTCCTCTGGGCTGGCTGGACCGTGTCTGGAATGCAGGTGTCTACCAAAGTGCACTCGGAAGATGCCGGACATGGGAAGCTAAGTCAGCGATGGGGCCTTGGGAGGACTTGACCGTATGTGACGTAAAGGGCAAAAGTATGGACTGCCTTGGATCAGCTCTATTTCCACCTTGGGTTTGAGGTTGCCTTTCTGTAATTTCCACCATGGATCCAGGTCTGTCCTCTCGGATAACAAGCAACTAAAATGCTCGCCTTCCTGCGTAAGGGCTCCTAGAGTTCCTCACTCTCAGGGCGCTGCTCAGGCAGTGCTGTGGCGGAGCTGACTCTTGGGCGGACAGGACGGGACCTCCTGGGGACACCGGGCCTCGGTCGTCTGTTCTGGCCCTCGTGACCCAGAGCACAGATCTGCAGAACGAGGCCGGTGCTTGTACCGTGTCTCAGCATCAAGCAGATGGAGGGAAAATAGCACGGTTCCTGGTACGGAGTAGACATCTCATGGGTGACGGCTGTTTGTTATTCTTACACATTTTATTAGGTTAAAAAAGATGATGTCATGATACATGGCCGAAAGGAGGTCCTGGTCCACTGGCACATAAATATCCATAAAACACACAGACGAAGGCCTGTGACACAGGAGGGTCAGTGCTGGGAGAGGGTCTGTATTAAACGAGACGGAAACTCATCATTTAGTGACAGATGTGTAGACCTCTCTTCTCTCCTGCCTCCATACTCCAGGCAGACGTAAATGAAGTGCGCATCTTTTTAGAAGGGAGGACTCTCCATTAATTAAACTGGTCATGAAGACTTGGGGTGACCTTTTTCTGTCCAAGATTCACAACTGGGAATCGGCTGGAGCCCACGGGCACACCAGCGCGTGCCCCAGAAACACCCAACACACAAAGGTGTTTCAAGGCAGAAAAAAGATCCTGAATAATTTTTGGGTTGGGGGAGGAGCATTGCTGTTTACAATGTCATTTTGCTGATGTTAAAAAGCGTAATTGTATAATAAAATGAGAATATAAATGCTGATGTGTTTGCTCCGGAGCACGTCTGCACCTGCACCGCCATTTGGTAGAGGGCGTGAGTATTGTTGGTGCCCCAGCGGTGGGCTGGGTGGGGGGCCTGGGCCCAGCTCTGGGGAGACACAGCACTGCACGATTTCAGGACGACTCAGCAGACAGTGCCTTTGAGAGACGATACCCTGCTATTGAGTCGGAGAAAACCCGGAAGTACAAACCGTAAGAGTCCTAACGGACTATACCTACTGGTCTTAATTTTTCTCCTATAAATTACCTGCTCCAAAGTTGAGGTCTTCACAAGGAAGCAAAGGTGGAATCAGGGTTAAAAACTGTTGAAAGGCGAATGTGGAGAGCGAACACAGAATGGAAACGGAATCCAATGTCTGTGCTGATAGGAAGAGAGAAGAGTGTCCAATAAATAGAGGAATGTATTTGTATGATTTGTTCAGACTGGGAAGTCAGGGATCTTGAGGTTGGGTGCACAGCCATGTAACTGTTCTTAAAGACGATTCCGAGGTGATTCTGTGCAGAATGGACTGCATGAGGTTGGACTCGAGAGAGGATGGGGTCGTGTTTGGTGTCATGAAGACGGAGACCACCACGGAGCCCAGGGGGCTACAGAGTCCCCTCCCACACTTCCTAAACCTGGCCGGAACACCTGATCTCCAGCCTCTGTCTCTCATCTGTGACACGTGGGTTAATGGTACCAGCGTCCACATCTTGAGGTTATTGCGAAGGCTGATTAGCAAAACAGAGATAAAATTCTTGTACTTGGCACACAGCCAAGTGTTCACAGGATTGGTTAACAGCCAGCTCTAAGATCTGGGAGTAAAGCTGCGAATAAATAGAAGATCGCTGTGTCTTCAGAGGGTTCACGTCTGGTCAAGGAAGACAGACAATACGTATGTTTGCCGTACATGATGCATCGTTGGTGACAAGTGGCAAAAATAAGGGAGAAAAGAGGGAGCGGAAGGCTGGTTGGGATGGGAAACAGATTGAGGGTCAGTGTTCACAGAGAGCTCGGGGGCAGGGGGCATTGGAGACATATGGGGGACCAGAGAGGGGCAGGCGGTGGGGACATTTGGGAGGGAACTCTCGGCCTCAGTCCGTTCAGCTGCTGTCACCGAATCCCACAGATGGGGGCGCTTTATAAGCAGAAATTTATTTCTCAGAGTCCTGGAGGGTGAAGTCCAAGGTCAGGTGCCAGCATGGGCAGGTGAGGGCGCCCTTCCGGGTGACAGTCTTCTCGCTGTGTCCTCACATGCAGGAGGGGCTGGGAGCCCTGCGTGGTGTGTCCCATGAGGGCACTAACCCCCTTCGTGGGGGCTCCACCCCCCATGACCTATTCACCTCCCCGAAGACCCACCTCCGGATACCATCACGCTGGGGCTTAGCATTTGTCCTAGGAGTTTCTGGGGGTATGAACGTCACAGCACATTCCAGAAGGATGGGGCAGCGTGCTGAGGCCGGTGGTGGGAATGCGTCTGGTGTGTCTGTGGCAGCACACGGGGTCTGTGGCGGAAGAGATGGGAAGCATCAGGGTGAGGGAGGGCTCACAGGAGAAGCATGCGGAACATTCCTGGTCGGCTGAGGATGTGGCTCCCTGTCCGAGGGAGTGATGGAGGTGGCAGCGGAGACTGGGGCGTCCGGAGGCCGTTGTGTCCGCACTGGCACCTGGTGGGCAGAGGGAGGCGGGAGCAGGAGCCACAGGCTGTGGCAGTGGCGCAGGAGTCACCAGGCCTTTCTGGCACACAGCGCGCGTGTTAACGCCACAGGGACACAGAAGCTCTCGGCCTGAGGGTCCGGGCCGTGGACTTGCCCTGCAGGGATGTGGGGCGGCCACGTCGGGGTGGAGAAGCCGACGGGCAATAAATGGGTTTTGTGAATATCCGTGTTAATCAACTCGAAGTGGGTGAGGTGCCCCAAGCCAGCGTGTTCTCAGCTGGAGAACAGGGCAGAAGGAGTCACGGTCCCAGGTCTGGGAGACCAGAATGTGGGAGAAGGACACCGTGGAAAACGCGACGAGCTGGAGGACAGCGTGTGTTGGCTCAGAGTCTGTGAAGTCGGCGGGCTGCCGCTTTGGTCCCGGTGGGTCTGGGGTCCTGCTTTGGTCCCGGTGGGTCTGGGGTCCTGCTTTGG
>NC_064811.1:198570647-198577754 GCF_023721935.1 Panthera uncia | reverse complement strand
GGTCTGGGGTCCTGCTTTGGTCCTGTTAGGTCTGGGGTCCTGCTTTGGTCCCGGTGGGTCTGGGTTCCCGCTGGGGACATCGGGTGGCGCCTCTGAGGGGACCGAGGCACATGGTTTCTTCTCGATTTCTCAAGCAGGGCGGTTTGACACGGAGCAGATGAGTTCTCCGTTCACGCTCGTCCGGCTGGCTTAGCCGCGGGGACACGGGCAGAGGGTCGTCCGGCGGGAGAGGGGCGCACGGAGCTGACAACGGCCCCTCACAGGAGCCCCGAGGAGGCGGCGGGTCTCCGAGGCTCTGGACGAGACCGCACAGGGACGGATGGGGCCAGTCCTCCGACCGGGAAGAGTGCAGGCAGGCCCGGGCCGCCTCTCGGTCTCCTGGTCTGTTACTCACATTTGCCGCCCGACCGTTAGTTCCAGTCGAGAAAAAGTCGTCACGTCCCGTTGTTCCTCTATTCCCGAGGTCTGACAGGCTGCTAGATGCCCAGGACTCACTGAGTGAACGAACGGCGCCCATGAAGGAGGTCAGAGTGCAACGTGTGATTCTCTCCGGGAAGAACTTACGACCTTGGTGTGAAAAGCACACAAAAGGGAACCGTGTGAAGACGATACAAGTCACCATGTCACCGATGGTCTCTCTGATGTGCTTGCTTGCCGACTCCGCATAAGCTCCAGAAGGGCAGAAACTGCACATTTCGTTCACCGTTACGCACGCACGCCCAGCCTCCACGGAGGAGGCGCCCGACACGTGTGGGCTGAGAAAAGGAACAGCGGCGTGAGCACCGGGCAGGCGGTAGGGAGACGGGGGGTGGGGTGGGGGTGGGGCTGGCCTTGCAGGTTCACGGTGGAGAAGAGCAGGAAGCAGCTTTGCGTGGGTAACACGCATCCCGCCCGGTGCTCCGGGGAGGGCGTGTGTAACCCACAGGCGACGAGGGACCGGTGTCCCAGCGGGAAGGGAGAGGCGTAGGAGGTGTTTGCATCTAATGGTGATAATAATGCTTTGCGTTGACGGCTTATGTCGCCCTCTGGGTGGGGCTGTAATACAGCTCGTCTAACTTAACGCTCACGCACACGGACTGCCCTATAAAGAGCGTCATCGTGTCCGTTCTATAGAGTGGCACGGCACGGAGAGCCGACGGAGATTCAGGCATCAGATGAGGCGACTCTGCGAGGGGAGGGCTCCGTGCTCTGCGGCCTGGGCTCCGTGTTCACTCTTGCACAGCCCTCTGGTCCTGTTTTGTTACAAACACACTTTAATGGAGGAAGGAAACAGACAAGCTTGTGTGTACGACGCCCACAGCAGCACGGCTGTGTATGGCGGACTTCTGCAAAGAGCCGTGTTACACATAGCAGCACCTGCTCGTTAACACACGCATGTGCACACACAACACACACACCTGCACGTGCAAACACGCGCATGTATGTGCACACACCCACACGTGTGTACAGACATGCATATAACACACACGGAGTCACACGCACACATGTAAGTGCAGACACACAGACACAGGCACATGTTAGCACGCATGAACATAGGTGCACATACGTGCACGCACACAACACATTCACATGCACGCACACAACACATATGCCTGCACACTCGTGCACACACATGCATGCACGCACAGGCACACACATCCACTTGTGGAAGCACGGAAAGGAAGCACGTGTGTGGACGCAGTTTGGTCCTAAATTACCTAAAACACACGTGGAGGACCACACCTACCGGGAAGTAAAACCATAGAAACCAGCAGGTGAATCCTTGCTGGAAAATCTCGAAGTTTTTATGCAGAAACCTGAGCCCTGAAGCAAAGGAAAAGCTGAGTGTTGCTTTCTGTAACGTGAAGGTCGTGAAGAGAAAGCGGCACTCTGGTCCCCTGCGGCCGCCTGGCGTGGCCGAATCCTGGGCCCTTGGGGCCACCTGCCGCTGGGACCGAGGGACCCTTGTGCCTCCGCAGGCTCCCACATGGGAAGGAGGCGCTGGTCACCATGAGCCCGACACACCATGAGCCTGCCGGTTCGGAGCCTTTCACCCCCCGCCCCCGTTCGTAATTGTAGGAAACACACTAGGATAAGATGGGAGGGTGCGTTTTACTTCTTCAGGCGGTGACTGCGACGTAAGACAAAACGTAATTGTCATGTTTGCTTGCTAACTCTGAATTTACAAAACAACATTGGCATTTGCCTACTTGGCCTTCAAGATAAGACAGAGCGCCTTTCTTCACACGACCAGATAGCACATTCAAGAATTTCTGGAGAATTTTATAATTAGATTTCTGGCTGCAGGGTTTGCATTATCTGTGATACACTGTGTGGACTTAAAGAACAAATATGTAGTAGAAATAATCGCGGAAGTTTGCCCCGACGTGGGTGATCTTTGAGCAACACCACGCTCTCCAAGGGTGTTCAGCTTTATGTAAATGAAAGGAAGTTATTATAAGGCAACAGTTTCTTACCATTTTCACGTAAGGGTATTGAAATAAGAAGGTATAGCCTAAGAATCAAGAACATAACCTTAACAATTGTACGTGGAAAGGCCAGAGCCACTGGAACACCCCGGTCGAAGGGGCCGTGAGGTGGGTGCTGCAGCCCCCGAAAGAGGAAACAGCAGACAGGAAACAGGTGCACCTCAGAACCACGACAAGTGATGCAGCCACTAGGGGACGCTCTTGTTCTATGTTTCACCGCCAGGCGCGGCCCAGGCTTTGGGGCGGGCACTGTGTCTGCAGGATTTCAAGAGTTGCTGTCCCTGAGAATTCCGCTCCGGTGATGCACAATTTTTCTCACGCCTGCGACCATGTCCTGGAGCAGGGCGGGGGGCGGGGGGGGGGCGGCGAGAGCCAGAGACTGATTTTGTTCTGATTAGCGGCTGCTGGGCTCGCGTGCAAACATGCAGATACTCAGACGCATCTATTTACTTTGAAGTCCTAGGGTTTGGGGGAAGGAGAGGCATTTAGTACACTTGCTTCCTGCACATTAAGGAATAAACCTGCTTCCCCATTTATCTATTTGTTAAAGTGGGTCTTTGGGAGAGAACTCTTTCTTTGATGAAATTTAAGCAAAATTAAGCGTTTCCCCAGGTATTGTGTGTCAATGGATGCTTTAGAGAGATTTCCATGCTAGTCTCAGAGGGGGCCATCATCTTGTAAACAGCATTACGTAGAATCAACCTCTAGAACCATGGGGAAAGGTGTGTGGTTTTATGCTGTTCTAGTTAACTCCTTACTCAAAACGGGTAATGGATGCACAGCTCTTTCCCTTTCACCAGACGGCAGAATGAGACACTGTCACCTCAGTATTTCGTAAAGGTGGGAATGTGCCAGAACCATCAGCAGATAAAATGGAACAGTGACAACCGAGCTAAAATTGTCATATAAAATTATCTTTCTCCGAATTGCCTCTCTACCTGTCCCTCTCGCTGAGTCACTTGGTTTATTAGGAGACCGTATGACGGGTGAGTTTTAAGAAAGTTACAAGTAAGACTCTGTCCTAGTTGTGAATCGCCTGGTCTGGATGTGCCCTTGGACCAGGATGTGGTCCCTTCCGGAGCCTCCTATTCCACGCCCCCTCCCTTGCAGGGTCACACGGCGTTCGCAGGAAATAGCTCTTTTCTCTCCAGGGCAGTGGTGTGCTTCTGTCCGGACAGACTAGGGTGTGCATGGTATCATATAATTGCACACGGGTTATCTGTCACTCTTGGTTAGAGGAGTAGGACTTCCACTCTACATGGCCCGATTCAGGGACCCTGATGTTGGGGCCTCCCCCACCCGGCACAGGGCAAGAGCTAACGTTTTCTGCCAACTGGGTACGACTCTTTTTTTTTTCAGAATTTATTTATTTATTTATTTATTCATTCAGGGAAGGAGAGAACACGCAAGCAGGGGAGGTACAGAGAGAGAGAGAGAGAGAGCGCGTGCTATGGTCAAATTACGATTACATTTGGAATCCCCTCACAGATTCTGATGAGTCTGACAGAAATGTGTCTTATTTTCTTAAAATCATTCATTTCACCCTGGAGAAACTGTTAACTACCCTGTTGGCCAAAGTGTGTGTGCGTGTCATCAGAACATGCTTTTTATTTATTTTTATTTCTTTTTCAGTCTTATTTATTTTGAGAGACGGAGAGAGAGGGAACCAGCACGGAGGGGCAGAGAGGGAGACACAGAATCCCAACGAGGCTCAGGGCTGTCAGCACAGAGCCCGACATGGGGCTCGATCTCATGAACGGGGAGATGAGGACCTGAGCTGAAAGCAGGGGTCGGATGCTTAACCGACTGAGCCCCCAAGCGCCCCTGGATACGACTCTTGAAGGCTTTTCTCAGGGACCGGCAGGTGGCTCTGTTCACATTTCAGCGCCCAGAGCAAACTGCACGGCTGAGCCCAACCTCAAACTGCTGACAACACACGCAGCTCCAGCAGGTTCCCAGAAGAAGGGACCCCAAAGGGCGGAGAGTCCCATCCAAGCCCACAAGTGGGGCGTGAGAGGCCAGCCCCTCCCACCCTCTGCAACGCGTGCGGGAGCAGCAGGGGCCTCCTGTCTTCCGTCTCCCGGACCCAGCACTGGGTCTGTGAACGGAGGGGTCTTTCTCTAGTGCCTTCCTCGGAGGCCGTGCGACTGGGTGGCTCCCCAAGGCAAGGCTCCCAGGGAACAGGCCGGGGGGTCCCTAAGCTCTTGCAGATGGTCCAGCTGACTCCTCCGTAAGCAGTGGCTTTCAGCTGCAGGAAGCAAGGTGCTGGTGTGCAGCCAAGTGAGTTGAGAGGGTGGCGACCCTTCTTGAAGCTTCCACGTGATGCTCTGCGTGGGGAGGCAGGCACGGCGGGAGGAGCCCCGTCTGCGTGCACGGGCTCACCGGGGGACACGCACCTCCTGCCGCAGATTGAGGTCGGCGGAGAGCTGGCGCTCAGCTACAGCCCAGGGGCTCCCAGTGTCATTTGTGGGCGCAGCACGTGACACCTTCTGTGCCGAGCCTTGCAGACGTCTCAGTGCTGTTACCTGAGTCTGCCCGTAGAGAGCTTTCCATAGGACTGTTCACACCACCCTACCCCGAGAGTCACATTAAGGAAGGACATTCCACGTGGGACATTCTGTGTCACCCACTGGTAGCTGTTCACTCAATGATGTGTTTCTTTCTGAGCCTGGGGACCATCCAGGGATCACCTCGGGTAATACTGAGAGTAATGCTCATTTATTTATCTCGTGCTGGGTGTCAGGCACTTGCCCGAGTGCCCGGCTGTATATTAAACACTAGCAAGCACTGCCGTCCTCAGAAGCAGGACTGACAGCATAATTCGAGGGGTCCAGTGGAAAGTGACGATAGGGTGCCCTTATTCAAACATAAGAAGTTCAAGATGTGACAGCAGAGAGCTAGGTCGGGTGCGGGGTCCCTTCTGAGTGAGTGTGGGGTCCTGGGAACTCGTGCAGGTGTCATGCCCATGGAGATGGCCCTGCCAGCAGGGAGTCAGCTACACTTTACTGGTGATGAGAAAAGGCCGCTCAAGGGCGATCGGCCTTCACAAGTCGCACGCCTAAGTCCGGGAGAACGGAGATCCTAACACCTGTGCTCTCCCTCATCAGCTGCCCTCATCACCTTCAGGGCAGACCCTTCCCCAGGGGCTGGGCTTGCGGCAGCAGAAATGAGGACAGCTGAATGACAGCCAGTAGTCTACTGGAAATCTCTATTCCCTGTTCCTGGCCAAGCAGAGATTTTACAGGGACACGAAAGCGACCTATGATTCAGTTTGTTAACACGGCAACCTGGGCAGGGGTGGCTCTGTCTTGGGCTTACAAATTTATTTCAGTGTTATCTATCTATGATCTATCTATCATCTGTCATCCATTTATCATCCATTCATCCATCTGTCCATCCATCCATCTATGTATTATCTATCTATCTATCTAGCATCTATCCATTTTATCTATCTATCCATCCACGTAACATCTATCATCTATCTACCATCTGCCTATGTATTAAATATTTATTTTTATGAGAAACGAAATCTTACCCAATTCAATCAAGAAACACATTACTGAACTAGAATTCAGGAGACATGCAATCCACCCTCACTGGCTCTGTAACTAGCTGTGCGCCTTTGGGCTGAGCTGTTTTTTTTATTTATGAAAGACTAGGTTGGACTGCCTGAATCGGTCCTCGAATCGGGCCAGGTCGATTCACCCAAAGCCTGGCTGGGGGGCACAGGAGGGGAGAAGGCAGGGGGAGGGGCTACATTGTTTGTCCACAGCCTTTCAGATGAAGACTGAAGTGCTAAAGTGACTTCAAATGAGGAAGTTGATTTTTTTTGTACAGTATTTCTTGGCAGCCTTTCTAGACATGTGAGAATTACTATGCATGTATTGTTATTTCTGCTTTTTTAAACAGAGAGGCAGTTGCTTATTAGCTGTGATACCAGTGACAGATCCTAACACCCAAGATCAAGCTTGGGACTCTGAACCTTTCTAATAGGACTGGTGTCTGTTCCCGTATATAACAGAGAGCCAGTTGGTCAGGTGAACACGATGCTAATTGGAAAAAAACATGGCGAATGCAGATTTCTCGCAAACAGCATTTAGGGTCAGTGCCTAGGCAATGCAAACAGGCGGGACAATGTCGCCATGAGAAGCTGGTGGAGGGAAGGCACTGTTTCCAGGAATGTATCCTATGTGGAAATTTATTACATCTGAGACACGCTAGCAGAAAGACACAAACAGGGGAAGGGTATGGGAGCACAAAGCACCCCAAAATATGCCTCGTCGGCATAAGGATTCGTTTCAGCTGATTATTTTGAGAAACAGGGGACACAGGAGAAGTTCCTGAAATAAGAGAAGGTCCTCCTCTGTAAGGGAAATGTTCAGTTATAAAGGGAATCGCCATTCAGAGGGTGCCTCCCTCTGCACGAAGAGAAGATGGTCTCTAAATCCAGAAAAGCCTATCGATGGAGAAGGTTCATCTTAAATCTGCGTAACAAGCCTCACCTTTGTTTACCAGGCTTTTCCTGGCCGCCTGGAAATTGGCCTCTCACCCCCACTCCCACCTGGCCCCCCTATATCCTCCTTACCTCCACGCCACCCCCTTACATCCTTCTTACCTCCACCTGAACCCCTATATCCTT
>NC_064811.1:198516820-198570637 GCF_023721935.1 Panthera uncia | reverse complement strand
ACCTCCACCTGAACCCCTATATCCTTCTTACCTCCACGTGACCCCCCTATATCCTCCTTACCTCCACGCGACCCCCTTATATCCTTCTTACCTCCACCCGACCCCCCTATATCCTCCTTTCTTCCTTTGTCTTCAGCTAACACCAGAATTTAAGCTGGTGACTTAGGATGGTTCAGGGAGATACTCGTTTTATGAGGTCTCTCCTGTGGGCACACGAGGTACCCATGTTACTGAACTCAAGAAAATGGTTTTCCTTCCCACCAAGGTCCGGGGTTCCCAAAGAAACTCTAGAATTGATGGAAGGTGGACACCCTGTGGGTGTGGGCACAATTAACTCCATGGCACAGATTTGGAAACTGAGGCCATGCAGCCAGGAAGAGGTGATTATGGGATTCCAGCTTTATACAGGATTAGAACAGCATGCAGATAAAGCCCGTGCTCCCTGGAGAGATTGCCTGGGTTTTCCCCCGCACCCCTCTCCAAATCCCGCTTGGAAATCCTGGGCCAGCGACTAAACCATTCTGAGTTTCAGTGTCTCAGAAGAGAAAAGAGGCCAAGGATGGTCGTTCTTCCTCCCGGGGGTGGTGAGGGTCACACCAGCTGGTGCGTCTGCAGCCCCCAGGATGGCACCGGTGCTTGCCCACGTAGCACTGGCATATAAGCACCCGGATGACTCTTTTTTTTTTTTTTTTAATTTTTTTTTTCAACGTTTTTTATTTATTTTTGGGACAGAGACAGAGCATGAACGGGGGAGGGGCAGAGAGAGAGGGAGACACAGAATCGGAAACAGGCTCCAGGCTCCGAGCCATCAGCCCAGAGCCTGACGCGGGGCTCGAACTCACGGACCGCGAGATCGTGACCTGGCTGAAGTCGGACGCTTAACCGACTGCGCCACCCAGGCGCCCCTTAAGCACCCGGATGACTCTTGAACCGCCTGCCTTTCCCTCTGCACAGGCACTGGACGCCGGCCAGGCGCAGGTCCCCGGGCAGCTCCCAGTGTGGGTGGGAACCGGGCACGGCCAAGAGAAGGTTATAGACTACTCAGCAACCCCCCACCCCGCCACGTGCACACGCACGCACAGAGGCACATATGCACACGCACACAGGCACATGCGCCCACGTATGGATAGGCACTGCACGCGCAGCACGCACATGCGTGTGTGCGCGCGCGCACATGCGAGTGTGCGCGCGCACATACAAGTGCACAAAGTGCATGCGCACGCACACAGTGCGTGCACGCATGCACGCGCACGCGCGCGCACACGCACGCATACGGGCACACGCACGCACATATGTGCATCCGCATGCACACCTGCGCGCACACGCACAGGCATGCACACCCGTGCACACAGGCACACGTCCCGTGCTCTTAGTTGCTGCCAGTGCGGACGACAGAGGGGGCACTGGGCACAGGAGCGGCTCACTGTCTTCGCGGCCTGGGTGAGGAGAGCGCAGGGTGGGGGCCGAGCCGGAAGGAGGGTGAGGGGGTGCGGAGGCCCAGCGGGCTGTGGGCGGCTCGGGGACTCGGGCCGGCAGTGCGGGAGACGTGACGCGAAGGGAGCAGTGAGCAGAGACGACGCGACGCCTGTGTTCAGGGAGGTGGCTGCCGTTGGCTCTGTTTGTCAGCCTTGAACGGAGCGTGTTAGAGGACAGAGGGAGTGGGGAGCAGGGACGCTCATGGCATGACTGAGGGCCGTCACCCTAAGGTGCCCGGGCAGATGCAGGTGTTTGGTTCATCCCGCACCCCGTGGGGGCCGATGCTGCCCACAGCTGGGTAAGGTCCCGGGGAAGGCCTGGTCCGATGCGCCCTGGAGGCGGTGACAAGTCGCTGCCGCCGGAGCAACCCCGTGCCCCCTCGGGGACGCAGACTGTGACTGTTACCGGCGCCCCGCCCGGGGAGCCGCCCCCCTGCTCCTCGTCCTCCAGGCACTCAGCACAGGCGTGTCCACAAAGGACGACCTTACTCCTGTCCCCTCGGGACGCACAGCCCCGGGTGCTGGACACAGGAGCGCACGCCCCGCCTGCAGCCCGGGGCCCCTTATGCCTTGGTCATTGTTTCTGACACAAAGACATCTGTCAACAGGGCCAGCTGTTTGCCGGGATCACGGCTCATTCCCGCTGGAAGGGCGCGCTGAGTTGGGCCCTGAGGTCAAAGGCCGGATTGCACTGCAGGGCTGAGTTTGGAGAGCGGTGATCAGTCGCAGTTAAGGGGACACGCCCTGCCGCGTCCTCTGCACCCCAGGTCTGCGCTCCCGGGACGGGGATAGATCTCAGGGGTGAGGGAGGAAGCGTCACCTTTGTTATCCAAGAGGTGAGTCCGCCTGACAGACCACCTGAGCTCCGGGCAGGGGAGGGGTGCTACCTGCTTGTGCAAAGGCGGAGAGAGAAGCTGTCTGTCCGAGAGCCGGTCGTGTGTGGCCTCCTCGGAACGGAAACAGAATCTTCACGGTGGTTTGGATGTTCGTGAGAGGCGGGCTCTGGGTTGCCAGCCGCACATCCTTTCCCTTCCGGCGACAGAGGACGCGGATAGTCGGTTCCTGTGACGGGGGATGCGTCTTCTCCGCGTGGGAATCAGCGCCCGCCCCCACAAGGGGGCACCTGGCCCCAGCTGGGATGGGGGTGGGGAGCGTGAGGGACACCCTGGAGTTGACGGTGTCTCTGGAAGGACGCGCGCACTCGGGGCCACCACGGGCCACACATGGGATGAGTGTGCAGCAGAGGGCGATGCAGGCAGGAGTGGAGGTGGGGGTGGTGTCCAGTGAGGCCTCAGAGTAGGACGCAGCAGGGCCGAACGTTGGGGTCAGCGTGGAAAGCAGGGGAGAGGAGGGAGGTCTCGTGGGCGTTGGGGACCATTGTGCCCGCGTGCAAGAGCGGGTGTCTCCTGACGCTGGCGGAGCGTCGTCTCCACCGCCCCTGTTTGCCCCTGATCCCGCTGTCCTCTCTTCTGAGGGCCCCGGGGCCGTTACCCCAGAATGTCTGGGGCTCCGAGGCCTTGCTCTCTTGCATGGCTGAGAAGCCGGCCCCTGCCGTCCTGTGAGAAGGTCACTCTGGGCTCTTGAAGAGGAGACACCGAGGAGCTGGGAGTGGGGTGGGGGGGCCCATACAGTGTCCACATGGTCCTAAAGTTTGTAGGTGAGTCGGTAAACTGTGAAGTCCTGTACTCCCTGACCCTCAGACATGCAGATGCTCAGAACGGGGTTGTAAGCCACGGCCCCAGTGTGGCCCAGCACCTGTTCCCATGGACACGGCCACGCTTGTCCACTTATGGATCTGTGGCCCTCAAAACAGGGCCGACTTGAGTACTTGCCACAGACACGAGGCTCACAAGGCCTGAGACACTGGGTGTCCGGGCTTTGCGGACGGCCCTCCACGCCTGCCAAGGGTCAGGGCCGCGTGTGAATTCCGGGTCCTGAAGAGTCTGGGGCTGGAACGTGGTCTGGGGAGGGCTATTCCCCAAGCCACCCCCTTCTCATCCCGACAGCACCTTCCGCCCCTCCGGAGGGCTGTGTGTGTGTGTGTGTGTGTGTGTGTGTGTGTGTGTGCACGCGCACACACACTCACGAGTGTGGACGCCCGTCCCCCTCCACCCCCTGAGAACATGCATCCCCCTCCTCACTGCTCTGTAAACTTCTGTGTCCGGGCCACCCCTCGGGCCTGCAGTAGCCCCGGGGGACAGATGCCAGGAGAGGCCCAAGCAGCCCTGGGGGTGGTCTGGTGCCGAGGGCAGGTGCTGGTATGCAGAGTGCGGGGGGCCGGCCTCTGGCTGGGGGCCTGTCTGTGGTTCAAGGGACTCTGCACTCTGTAGGAGCAGGAAGGCCAGAGAAGGCCCCGTTAGGCACTGGGCACCGAGCAGGACCCCTTGTCCCTGCTGGCCGGGGACAGCGTGGAAGGGGGGCATCGTCCGCTAGAGGCTGCAAGGCGGCCCCCCCGGGTGGGGGCGTGCGGGGGCCGTGGGTCCTAGGAAACCGCACCGCAGTCTGTCCTGTGCTCCCCCTGTTTGGACCCTGAGACTCGTCGGTTCTGTGGGTCCGCGAGTGGGGATTGCTGCACGCCTCCCGGAGAGCCCGGGGGCTGCTGTGGGAGGTGGCCCTCAGCCGGCCGCTGCTGCCCCGGGGTCAGCCCCTAGGTCAGCCCCTGCACCTGCTCCTCTCCCATTGGCCGTTTCCTCACGTTTCCATGGCTTGCGTGTCATTGGCCTCAGAAGGCCATCGTGTCGGATGTGACAGACACCCCAAGTCATGGGTCTCCTCTGAAGAACCTTCTCCGTTTTTCTGGTTACGTGGACCCTTGGAAAGAGCGACTGATGCTGAGCTTACTGAACACCTTCTTTTTCGTATGTTACCCCGGATCCTAATTTTGCCTTCTCTCCGAGCCGTGTATTTCGCTCTCGGCTCCATAGTCGCGGATGTTTGAACTTGCTCATCTCTTGCCACCTGATCGCTGGCGTGCTACTTGAACACCTGAGTTTGGGGAGCAAACCCTGTGAGGAAGCCTGATCCACCAGCCTCAGTTGTTCGAAAATTCTCAAGCTGCTTTCCAAACCTCCTCCCTCGTCGCTTCTCCCCTCAGGTCCCACTTCCGTTCTTTGTAGCCAATTCCAGTGAGATCCGTCTTCCCAGGACGGCTTTCCCCGTTTTTGTTGATAGTGTTTATGCGTTTTTGCCCCCGAAGCAACGTGGTCTTCTCCAGGTCCCAGATCCCCTGGCCGGTGCTCTCCTGCCGCATCTCCAATGGTGCCGGGCCAAGACCCTCCGCTGTTTCTTGGCATTCGTTGGCCTTTCGGAGAACGTCCAGGTCCCTTGTGACAGCTAACAAAGGCGGCTACAAACTGCGGGCTGTGCACCTGTCCAGCACCTTCACATCCCCCCACCCCCATTCCCTCTCTCCCGGCCCCCCTCCCCCAGGCCTCCCCCTCCCAGTACCCCCCTCCTCCGCCAGC
The DNA here is from genome assembly GCF_023721935.1 of Panthera uncia. Lineage (NCBI taxonomy): Eukaryota > Metazoa > Chordata > Mammalia > Carnivora > Felidae > Panthera > Panthera uncia. Next base: position 198,565,698 of record NC_064811.1, on the reverse strand, counting down.
CCACTGTTCCATGAGCAGCACCTAGCTGCTCTCTGTAGCCTGAGTGTGGGGCTCGGGGCCTCGGGGCACGTTCCGTCCCTGTCCCCCGTCTGCCTGGGATTCCTGAACCTCCAGCCTCTGATGCATACAGCAACACCTCCTTTACAAGGCTCCTCTTATCTTCATTTAGTGACCAGCCAAGCTTCCGCCTTACGACCCAGCTGTAAGCTTGGTGAGGGCAGGGACCACATGTGTCTTCTCCTTCGGGGTCTCTGGTGCACAGAAGCTCCGTGCAAGTTTCCTCCTGGGACAGCTAGGTCAGTGTGGTAAAGCCGACCCGAGCTGTCCTTCTGTTAGGTGATTAGGAGCCCGTGGGGCCTAAGCAGGGTCCTCTGATCTTTTATGTTTGTATAAACGTTTCGTGCTGCTGGGTGTTCACTAGAAGCATTTCCCAAGCTCAGGGGGCTGTGTTGTTTACATGTGACTTCACCTTTATAATTTCAGTTTAGGAATAGCTCAGCCGATCGTTTGCGGGAGGCGTCCCTGTATTGTGCCTGCTAAAGCAGGATCTTTGTAAAAATCCTGAAAGCACGAGGAAACGCTGGACTAAAATTATCACGTTTTCTAACAATGTCTGTTTTGATGGCAAACTGCTGCATAATTTCGTGTCAGGCAGAATAAAAGTAATCTTTTTTCCTGGCGTTGCTTTAGAGTTAGATCGTAGGAGATCTTCCTAAAATATGCCCGCAATGCATCATTGATTCAATATTCATATATTTTCTTAGGCACCAGATTTCAAGGCCATGTTTAAGGGGAATAAAAAAAGGTCCCATAAAGAATGACAGCTTATGTGGCCTACTTTTAAAAAGCGGATCTGATAAACGTTCAGTTCTTTCAAATTCCCAACTATTGTCCCTAAATCCAGTAGAACCCAAATACCTACATTAGTCTCTAAATATCCATTGCTCACTTTTATGGGTTAGATTATGCTAGCACATTTTTTTTATTGTGGTAAAAAATTACATAACATTAGGGGTGCCTGGGTGTCTCAGTCCGTGAAGCATCCAACTCTTGATTTCGGCTCAGGTCATGATCTCATGGTTCGTGGGCTCAAGCCCCGCGTCGGGCTCTGTGCTGACAGCTCAGAGCCTGGAGCTGCTTCGGATTCTGTGTCTCCCTCTCTCCCTGCCCCTCTCCCACTCATGCTCTCTCTCAAAATAAATAAGATAAGCATTTAAAAAATACATAATATTAAATTTACGATCTCCCCCCATTTTTGAGTATGTAGTTCAGTAGCGTTAAGTGCACGTACGTTATTATATAGCAGATCTCTAACACGGATGCCCTGAATTCTGTACCCACCAAATAATAATTCTCCTCTCCCCTTCTCCCCACCTCTGGCGCTCACCATTCTGTTTTCCGTCTCTGTGAAGCCGGCCTTTTGTGTCCGGCTTGTTTCACACAGCAGTGTCTTCATGGTCCGTCCATGTTGTAACACGCGACAAGACTTTCCTCTGGCTAAAGGCTGCGTAATATTCTCTTGTGTGTGTACCCACGTGTTCTTTACCTGCTTACCTGCCAATGGACAAGGGAGACTTGTTCTTCATTTTGGCAATTGTGAATCGTTCTATAAACGTGTTCGTGCAAATATCTCTTTGTGATCCTGCTTTGAATTCTTCAGCATGAGTAGTCAGAAATGAAGTTACGGGACCATGTGGTAATTCTGTTTTTTTGAAGAACCTCCATACCATTTTACCCAATGGCTGCAACGTTTACATTCCCCCTGAGTTATACTAGCACATTTTGACAACTGAGCTAGATGGTTACACATTGTTTCACTGCACAAGCTCGTTAGTGATTGGGAATAATACATATTTCTGGTGGATCAGTTTGCAAGGGCAGAAGACATTTGTCATTGGCATTGATGAATGTGCAGCAATGTCCCAGGAACAGGTTGTTTGATCTTGGAAATGTAGCTGTTTCCTTCTGAGAGTAAATGGAATTCTGAAAGTCTGATACAAGAGCAAATTAGAATTGAATGAACTTCTCAGTCATTCCTAATAAGTGTAGGGAAGGCAGAGCCTTTTATGGTTTGATCTGAAGATTTGTGAGAAATCACCTAGAGATGATGTTTTCAGGAGGCCCGTGAATATACACACATATCTCTCGGGAGGAGAAACACGTACCTGTGCCGGTGCAGCCAAGTCCCCAGCATGGGCTAGCCAACTCGGGGTGGGGACCATGGAACCTGGGCAGGCAGGTTCTCATGGGTAGTTACAAACTGACACGTGTACAGGAGGGCGTTTTGTGGGAAGGCATCTGGGGTATCTGGGCATTGGGGGTCTGGGGTGGGACTGGGGGTCTCGGGCAGCCAGTGTTGGCTGTTAAAGGACAGGTGCATGGTCACCAAAAGGACACAGTCGTGATGTCACGAAGAGATTCTCCCCATCTGCCATTTTGTTTAGCGCGTGTCCACCAACGAAAGACAAAACTGCAAACTGCAAAATAAGAAATGTGCATTTATTTGGGGTCTTAGGGATTGAAATCCTGGAGGCACAGAGCTGACCAAATCGAAAGAGTGCTCTGGAGAGACCAGGGACGTTAGAGCTTCTTAAAGAAGAAGGAGGGGATTTATAGAAGACATTTTGACTGAAATGAGATTGGTACTTGCACAGCTGCAGCCACACTGATCTATGTGTGATCGGTCACTGGGGCCGCTGGGAGGCAGAAAGTCCACTCGTGTCTGTTTTAACGCCTAACAGGTGCCTTGGCTTTTAGTGGACTTCAGCAGATATTTCGAGGACTTGAGACGTGCATAAGATCTACTCCCTCGACGTTCACCGGCTTGCATTTAAAATAACCTTGTTAGTGATGCTCACTGTGGTTTCGTCTTTCCGTGATCAGGCTAGACATAAGTGTTGACGTGTTATGGGAAGCATTACTCAATAGTTATGCCCATGGATTATGCCACATGCAAAGCAGTCTGAAGAAGAAACTAAAACATTTAAACTCCTTGAAATGAAATTAATACTCCTAGAAAATTTTTCTTTAATGTTTCTATTTATTTTCGAGACAGAGAGAGACAGAGCATGAGCAGGGGAGGGGCAGAGAGAGAGGGAGACACAGAATCCAAAGCAGGTTCTGGTCTCTGAGCTGTCAGCACAGAGCCTGATGCGGGGCTTGAACTCATAGAGTGTGAGATCATGACCTGAGCTGAAGTCGGATGCTCAACCAGCTGAGCCACCCAGGCGCCCCTAACTTACGCTCTTAAAGCATAGCCCAGATAGTTAAAGAAACAGGAGAGGGAACTTGGGCAAGCTTCTTGACTGTAAATCGTATTAGGTTTTAAAAAGGCTTCGTTTCCTTTTTCCCAAAGCATAGTATTTTGGCTACATGAAATATTTTTTTTAAATGTTTATTTCTGAGAGAGAGACAGAACATGAGTGGGGGAGGGGCAGAGAGAGAGGGAGACACAGAATCCGAAGCAGGCTCCAGGCTCCGAGCCGTCAGCCCAGAGCCTGACGCGGGGCTCAAACTCACAAACCGTGAGATCATGACCTAAGCCAAAGTCAGTTTCTCAACCGACTGAGCCACCCAGGTGCCCCTACACGAAATATTTTTTATTTGTGCCCATCTGGCCAACAGTGTCAACAAAAAAGATACCTGAGAGACGGTTTTAGTAGGTGGATATCAGGAAGTTTTTATTTGTCGGTGGATCCATTTAATTCCTGGATATGACAGTTCTTATATATTTTTATAAGCTGATTTTGGTCTTATCATAAATTCTAAGTCAATACTTCTCATACCCAAAAGAACATCTGAAGCTTATCTCCACAAATCACCCCGGCATGACTAGGGCTCTGTGTGAGTGAGGTAGGAGGCCCGCGGCCCATATTCATCCCGCTCAAAGGCTGCTTTCCGCGGTGTTTGAGCAAGTGTTGCCTACAGGATCGGTCTTTACACTGGGTGAATTCAGTCCGTTTAAGAGTCGTGTCTGTTGTGTCTGAAGTTGGATTTCTTCGGGCTTTGTTTTTTGCCCGGACTAAAATAAGCTCACCGAGCAAACATTCATTTTCATGAATTTTGAAAATACCACAATCATCGTCCCCAGTTAATGTCTCACTTTTCCCACACTGGACCCACAGGAGAGGTCATCGAATACATGTGACCCCGCTCTGGTGGCACAGCCACGGCAGGTCAGGGCCATTTTTATTCAGCTTAAAATGAGTTCAGCTTTTACTTCTTTTTCTACCGAGAATATCACCCGCGATTGCACGGAAGGAGCTAGAAGGGACAGGTGGACAGAGAAGGCGGTCCCACGGCATGCTGGTCGCTCTCGTGACTTGCTCACGGGGTCATTGCTGTTCCATATTTCCTTTTGTTGCTTGTTTCATCTTTTGGATTTGACCCTACGGGTATTTCGACTTGGGTAAAACTTTGGGTTCACCAGAACGTCCGACAAAACATTCCCCGGCCCTTTGCACAACGTTACGTGAAGCTCTTTTGGCAAACAGGTGATTTAAATAACCCACTTCACATAACACCTAATGTGTGGCTCGGAATGGGTATGGCTCCTTCCATTCAGAGGAAATGTAAAGTCACGTATGCAAACAGACTTTTAAGAAAACAGACACGGGGCGCCTGGGTGGCTCAGTCGGTTGAGTGTCCGACTTCAGCTCCGGTCGTGATCTCGTGGTTCATGAGTTTGAGCCCCACATTGGGCTCTGTGCTGACAGCTCAGAGCCTGGAGCCTGCTTCAGATTCTGTATCTCCCTCTCTCTGCCCTTCCCTTGCTCTCTCTCTCTCTTTAAAAATAAAAAGAATAAACATTAAAAGATTAAAAAAAAAAGAAAACAGACAAAAATGTTTGGTTTTGTGAGTCCTACCAAACGTGCCCAATTTATCTTTTGGTACTTAAATATTTAAATTAAAAACATATAATGAATTTCCGTTGAGGTAGATCACCACACGTTAATTGAACACAGGCTGTCTTCCTAGCTCTATTTATAAATTTGTGGTACACGCTGAAAATGTACATTCATACAAGTACCTGTCTTTATGTCCTTAAGGCATTTAAAGTCGTGCATTCCCTGAATCTGTCCACAATGCAAGTTTAATTTCGACTGGCAATACTTGGGGAATCAAAGATGGATACAATTTATTTTAATTGAGATGAAAACTCAGTCTGAAACCTTAATATTCTACAGAGGTCATTTTGGCTGCCATTAATGAAGTTTGTACCAGTTGTAACATTGTCTCTATAAGGGACGATTCAAGCCCAGAAGCCATACTTTATTTCATTCAGTCTAAATGTGAGACCTGACACCACTTTATGCACCATTAAGAAACAAAAAAATGCTACTAGCAAAATTACGACCGGATGCTTCCTTATCACTCAAAATTTTAATTCATGCATTTGAAAGAGCGCTTTAAAGCATATTTAGATAAAGATTTTAATATATGTGGCTCTTTGCACGGATACGTGTATGTATCCATAAGGCACTGGTAACGTACAGCTAAAACTTCACAGAATCTGCCTTATCTGAGTCTTAACTCAGAATCATTAATGTCCCTGAGTTGACACACACGACTGGCTTCTGCCACGGAGAGCGTGGAAAATGCAGCCTTTTGTGAACGGCTTCACGAGGGTCTCAGTACTCAGTCCCAAACCCCTTACCCTGGCTCTGCACGTTCCAACATTGGCGTGGTCTGGAAGTCTTAGTTTTACAGAAGGTGTCAACAAAATATATTCAGACAGTAGCCTTTCTTGAAAGGTCCTGTATCAGAGTTCTCCGGAAAAAAAAAAACAAACAAAAAAACAGAACCAACAGGAAATGAAGAGATACACAGACAGAGACTGGTTACAGGAAGCGGCTCATGGGATTATGGAGGCCTAGGTGCCTCCACCTGCCGCACGTGAGCCGGAAGCCCCTGCCAGGGGATGGCGCTGTGCCACCTGAAGACCAGAGACCAGGAGCTCCATCCAGTGCGGAGTGCAGGAGAAGGATGCTTCAGCACAAGGAGGGCACTGGCCCTTCCTCTGCCTTTCTTCCTATCCAGGCCCTCAACGGATTGGGTGACCCCCACCTGCGTGGGGACGGCCATCTCTACTCAGTGTGCCGGTTCCCATGCTGACGTCTTCCGGAAAGACTGCTCGGTCCTCCCCTAGCCCAGTCACCCGGACTCATATAAACTACCCACCAGAGGGGTACACACACTTACACAGCACACACTTTTACACGGTGGGTTGGGGCTTGTTGTGGCCTGAGGGTGTCCAGTCACGCCACAGCCCTTTTATGGGGCTTGCACACCACTCTGCAGATACCCTCGAAACGAGCCAAACGTTAGGATTTCATTTCAGGGGATGGCTGGCCAGCCCCACGTCGTTCCTCACTTTGAACACGTTCCCCTTGCCCTTGGAGGCAACGCTCAGAGGGTCTCCGCGTTCTTTCCTTCCTGCAAGTGGTGACCATTCTGGATCTTTATTTTAACAACCACAAATGCAGTCTTCTGACAAGGGTTCTGATGGATTCTCACTTTGGCCCAAATTGTCAGCCCAGAAGCCCCTGCAGACACATCCGGAGTATCAAGCTTTACATCATGCTGTAAAAGATCCCACAAAGAGAAGACGGATGGAGGGACTTCATCATTGCCTGGCTCTTCTTCTGCAGCTGGAACTTCAAGAATACAATTCAAAACTTTCTCACTTGAATTTATGCCTTAGATTGCTTTGGATTTTTACAGATTTCAAGGCCCTTTCTCTTACATTGCCTCATTTGATTTAAAGAAAAAAAAGGAAGGAACCCAAACCAGAAAAGACGGAAGAAAGAAAACAAAGCGAGCAGGAAAGCCTCATCTCGCCCACTTAACAGCTGAGAACACTGAGGAGCAGAGAGGAAGGAAGGGGTCCCCGTCCTCTGCCACAAAGCCACAGCTCTTCAAGGAACAAGGGCTCAGACCCAAGCTTAGCGCTTCGCCCAGGGGCGTGTGAGGCGTCTCCATGTGGAGTGTGGGCGCCGGAGGGGGGGGACGGGGGGCCTCTGAGCTCTCCCTCGGGGGCCCGTGGGTTTGCCCCTTGTCACTCTCACTGGCCTCCCATCTACCGCCTATGTCTCCGTCTCCGCTCCCGGTGCCCTTTGTTGTTATGAGGACTTAATCGGAAATTTCCTGTCAAGCTCTGGAGACTTTAATTAAACGTGGTGAAGAAATCTCCAAAACTCAAGCCCTTCTTTATGATTATTTTTCTTCTGGACTCACAAAATCATTTCCATCCCAGATGTCTTTTCTTGCACAGGTGAGATCTCGGAATCTGCGACCGTAGATATTAGCACTCTCCCTGTCCAAACTGATTTCCATTCTCAGCTCATCACCCTCGCCCCCCCAACCCCCCACCAGCAGGCACAGGGGTGGGGTGGGTGGGGGGAGCTGAGGTCCTGAGCTTCCCATCCGGAGCTCCCGGAGCATCAATTTGCGAGGTTAAGCATTTGGTCGGGTTCTAAGAATGATCGCTCAGGCTGCCGAGAGAATTCGGCCCATTTGGTTATCCGGGAGCCCATAGAAGTCTGTGATCTGTGGACGGTTTAGCCACCCTGGGGGTGGGGGGCAGCCTCCACGGGGCTCCTGCATCTGGGCTTATGGGAGAGACGGGAAAGGAAATGCGGCACAGTTGTAATTTGTTCCAGAACGGTAAGCTGGCCGCGCGCCGGCCTCACACCCGATTGTGTAAGCTGGATGCCAGCGGGAACTGAGTCAGGACATCAGGCAGGTGGTGAGGACTCTCCAAGGGCCTCGGGAAAATGGAGCTCCCGAGCAGGGACTGAAGTCAAGCTGCTGTGGGGATGCTTTCCCTCGGCTGCCCGGTCCTCTCCTTCCAGGGAGGGGGTAGGGGGTGGGTCGGTGGGCCTCCTGGACCCAGAGAAGCACCTGGTCCCGTCCCGGATGGAGGCCGTCGGCGGCTCCGTGCACACGGGGTCTGCTGCTGCAGGGTGGTGGCCTGCCCGGGGTCCCCTTCTCCCCAGAGACCAAGGAGGCCTCACAGCTGGCCGTGACAGACACCAAGGTAGACCAGAGAGCCGCATGGAGTCCCTTCAGGGAGACACATCTCCCATGTGACCCTCCCTCCCGTGAGCTCAGACATGACTGGAGGACCAGCCTGGAGCGTCCCGGGGCCTGGTTCCACGTCTTGTCATTTCCTGCTGGGATTGCCATCGTGCTTTGGCCTTTGAACCTTTGATCTAGTTTGTTAACATCTATGTGAGGAACATTTTATGTCTGTTTGGATGATTTTAGTGTTACAGTGCTTTCATATTTTGTTTTATTTTATTTTGAGAGAGAGAGGGAGGCCCAGAGAGAGAGGAAGAAAGAGAGAATCCCCAGCAGGTTCTTCACTGTCAGCACAGAGCCCAACGCGGGGCTCGATCTCACGAATCGTGAGATCGTGACCTGAGCCGAAATCAAGAGTTGGATGCTCAGTTGACTAAGCCACCCGGGCGCCCCTGCATTTTAAATCTTATAATTGTGAAACGTTTTCCTTGTTTCATATGCCAATATCTTACGGTTTTTCTAGGATCTTGTGCATTCTTACGGTTTTAGTTTCTTGTATGTTAATTAATAACAGGGTCACTGGCATAGCGTTTGTTTTGTTTTCTTCTCGTGAGACTTCCTCCCTCAAAGGTCTTGTATATTTTTACCTTTTGTGTCTGTGTAATTCCACTGAAACATGCTTATTTTATGATTTTTCTTATTTTCACCTGTGATTAGTACTATTATTTACTGAAGACTATGGGACTTCTATACCCACCTCACTCACACCTTAATATCTCACTGTGTCTCTAAGGAACGGTAAGTGATTTCCAAAGCCGATGTGTCCTGCAGGTTGGAACCCAGCAAGGTACACAGCATTTGCTGGAAATCACTCAGATGTTCATCTACCTGCTGAGAAAATAGTACAACCAGCTACAGTTTCTGCTAAGGACTCGAGAGACAGAGACAGGGGTTTTACACAAATTGTCACGATTTATTCAGCATTGTAGATGCCATTGTTTTTCTCTCAAACTTAAATCTTAATTCATTTGCTTAAGCATTGCTTTTTAATATGCAAGAAATGTCACAAGCCACACAAGCAAATAAAAAATAATGATGTTTTGGGCAGAAGGTACGGTATGGCTGTCATTCGTGTAATCTCGGGATGACAGCCACAAACCCACAATCAGAATACGCTGAGACATGTGTGCACACACACGTTCCACAGCCTCTGTGTCCCAGCCGGGTGACCCTGGAAGACTGGAGTACCTAGAGAGGAAGGCGGCAAGAATGATGAGAAAACTTGGGATTCCGTCAGATAAGGACTTTTAGAAGGACTTCGATAGTTTCAGTACAGAAGTGTGGTCGCAGTAGCTTTCTGCAAACACCTAAAGATCTGTCGGGTGAGAGAGCTAGGTTTAAATTATGTAGTCACCAAAGAGGTGAAAGAGGCGTGCATGAGAGTCACAGGGAGGCGGTTGTTAGCACGGTGTTTGGGGTAGATGGCCAGCAAGTCAACTTTTGTTCCCTTAATGCCAAACGTAACAGTGTCCTGGGGTTCCCGGTTCGCCTACACGTCCCTGGCAGGATGCAGGTATAATCCCCAAGTGGGGTCCTGGCTTTGCTGATGAGGCTTCTGCCCAGTTCTCTAAAGTCCTCCTGACAGTAGGGTCACGGGTGGCTTCCTTCCGGGCAGTCACCGGTCCCCTCCGCAGAGAGCTCTCCCTGGTGCCGGACTCAGCCAGCTCCCCAAAGCCCTGCAGAACTTGCTGCCCTTGGCTGGGCTACTGATTTGATTCAGTGAAGGCTCAACTCAACTCAGCCCCACCCGCACTCCATTTCTGCTGCTCGAGGTGCAGAAAAAGACAGAGACACAAAGACCAGCAGCCAAACAGGGAAACAGGTGCCTCAAAGGGGGCAGAAGTCACGAGGTGGGTTTGCAGGGGAGAAACGGTAAGTCTGCCTGGAGTGCAGAGAAGGCTCCCTGGATTGTACAGAACCGAGGGGGTGTAATAGACAAGCAGGATTTTTTTTTTTTTAGCAAGAGAAGCAGATTTAAATCCAAGGTCCAGGCTGAGTTCTTCATGTTTCTGTCTGGGAGTCTGAGAACCTCCGCCCTGAGACTTTATGCTAATTGGTGACTCATTTATTATCAAATATATTCTGGGTCCTTCTGAGGGCCGCCCATCGCCGTGCCTCCTGGTGGTCTAGTGTGCTTGCACCTCTGGTGTATCAATCACCAGGGCTTTGTGCTGTCCTGAAATTAAGTCACGTCTACCAAGTGCAAACAATCGGAAGATGAAAGTATACTTTACAAGACTAGTCATCCTGAACATTCCGTGCCCCCATGCTAAAAACACATATGGATGTCAACCTGCCCACTCAGAAAATGGCATGACTAAAAACCTACTTTTTGTATTATCATCGGTAAATGAGCGATTAGTTTTATAAAGGATCATTTGAATAAAATCTCCCCACCATATTTTCCTCCGAAAAATAACTTACTGTAACCTTGGGAGCTTTCATTCATCATGAACCTTCTGTCCCTTTTGAAATTCAACAGACTGGATAGATAAACCTCAAACAAACTAAACAAAAACAAAATACTGTTATTCATTTTTCTAAAAGCCTCCTTTATTTAGATACCAAAGAAGAGAGACACTATTTCTAGACTTCAGCCATTCTTCTCTCTCTGTGTAGATCTCAATGTAGAGATAGATGATAGATAGGAAGCTAGCCAGAAATGGTAGGTGGAAAGGCAGATAGATAGATAGATAGATATGATACATAGAAAGAGAGACAGATATGATTGATAGATATGATAGGTATATATGATATGATAGGATGATAGGTAAATAGATATGATAGATATAGATAGGTATAGATATGATATATGATTGGTAGATAGATGTGATAGATACGATAGATATGATCTGATAGGTAGGTAGGTAGGTAGACAGATACGATAGATATGATAGGTAGATAGATGATATGATAAATAGATATGATAGATATATACGATAGATATGATAGGCAGATGTGATAGATATGATATACAGATATAGATAGATATAGGTAGATGGATATGATGATATGATAGATGAAATGATAGATAAATATGATAGATATGACAGACAGATGACGGATAAGATATGATGAACAGGTAGATAGATCTACTTATGCACCCACTTATGATGTGACCACCTTGCATAGGAAGGGATCTGGGGCGGGCTGTGCAGGGAGAAGGAGAGGTAAGGGGAGGGAGAGGGATGTCAGTGTGGGGGGGTGCACATTCTACTACCCAGCTGTCTGAATTGCTTAACCCTTGAAAAGATCCAAGTCTTCATCCCTCAATGAGAAATGACAAAAGTCCGACCGTGTCATTTAATACAGTGTATCATCATCCCCGAAGAATGATGTTTCTCTTATTCTGGGCCTCAGGATTAAGAGAGGTTAGTTTCACCTTGACCTCATGGTCTCCAGGTTAGCAAGAATGGTTCAATGACAATGTAATACCTTTCCTGGGAATGACAATTGGAACGGCACTGGGGAGCTGCTAAAAATGTTAGCAGCTAGAGTTAGTGTGCCCTGTGGGGGTAAATGAAGGAACAGTCACGCCAGCAAGATTGCTCTATGTTCCGAGAAGTCCAGTCTGTGACTGGACCGTGTCGCCGGCATTTATCTGAGCCACACGGTCAGTGCAACTTTAGACATTTTAAATGCTGCCCGCAGGTAGTTTACAGGGCTCGTGTCCTATGTATTTCTGAGAATGAAGCAAAATATGGGAAGACCAGGTAGATTAATTCTGAGCCATATTGATTTCTTGTTAAAATGATACTGAAATCATGCTGTGTCCTACTCTCAAGCCTCGAGGGCAGTCCTGCTGACCAGCTCGCCGAAGAGCTTGGCATATAGACAGGTGCTTGAAAACGAGTGGAAACTTCTTGGGAACACTTTCTCCCTTTGCCCAGTGTCCTGTGTATAGTCCTGAGATTTAGTGCTGAAGCCCCAACAGAGCTCTGTTCTTAATTTTTCCCCATTGTGACCACTTTAGGAATCTGGTCCAAAGTAAACATAAAACATCTAATTTGCATCTAAGTGTTCTGTTATCATAGCCATCATAGAAAACTACCCACATGCAAAATTTACAAAGGAAAGTGTCTCCCCCCGCCTTTCTTTTTTAGAAAACAGATTAGTAACCATTTCTTGGAAACTTCAAATAAAATAAGGTCGTTCATTAAAACTAAGCGTAAACTTTAGTTTTGCTCAACGGTGGATTGATTCCAAGATTGAGAAGCAGCCTGTGGCACCGAGCCTGCCTGACGTTTCACACCTACTTCTTTTCCACGTGGCGTTTCACACCTAGTTCTTTTCCACGCGGCAACCAATGCTTTGATGGGAACCGATGCTGAAAACGTGGCTTTCCCGTGGGCTGAATTAGAGTTTCCACAGTTGTTTTTCCCTCCATCAGGTTTTATCAGTACATTCCACAATTCTGGAAGACTCTCCCAGCCTACTTCACGCAGGCTTATTCCCTTACTCTTGAGTGTCCCAGAGCACAATCGAGGTGTCCCAGAGCTGCCTCTTTATCTTGTCCAAGTTAGCAAGAAAAATAACACACGCCTATTTTAAGGTGGTTTGTTCTGTAAAAAAAAAAAAAAAAAAAAAAAAAAAAGCCTGCAGAAGAAACCAGTCCCCCAATTGAGAAGCAATGCTGTCTTTGTGTGTAATCTGCTTCAGAGCTGCATTTTCACTAAAAGAATTTATACTTTTTTGTTTGTTTTTAAGCGTCAAGCTGGACAGCGGCTGCACCGTGTCAAACTGGAGGGCGAATCGAGTTGTGCTGCCCAAGATGTTCTCCAGGTCAGTCTGCGTGGTCGAGTCCCTGCTTGTCTAACTGTGCTCAGAAATCCTTTTCTTAAAAAAAATTGATTTTTTTAGAAAGATCTTTTTTTTTCCTACTCTTGGTGAACTTCTTCAAAAGTTGACGGTTCCAGACCGTGAGGTGTTTCTGGCTTGTCCTTCTGGAGGGGGGCAGTGGATTGCTTCCAAGCGACATCTAGGAATTCAGACGTGAACGCACAGCGCCGTTACTTAACCCGCCGTGTAACTCTGGGGAAGAGAAGACTGTTAAACCTTACTTTACTTTTCCGTAGGATTGGGGTAACAGTGAGACCTTGCCTGCAGGGTTATAGTGAGGGTTTACCCGTTGAACCGCCGACAGGGCTTAGCTGAGCATTTGGCACATAAGCGTTCAATAAGTGTGAGCAACTGTTTCTGTTAACCGTGGGCACAGACCAGTGTAGGGAACGAGGAGCCCCCAAACAACGCTGGATCTTTGTCCCTAAATAACATGACCAAAGCCTGGGATGCGAAGCATCTCAGAACGCGTGATCTGGACCCAGATGTCCAGTTCTCCTCCGGTAGAGATTTCCTTGGCACATACACGTCTCACTGCTTCTCAGAGAACAGCCCTGCAGTTTCTAACGGGACTGGACTTCGTCAATGGCGTCAGCTCGCTTGTCTGAGCCAGTCTGGGGTTTTGTTACATTCTTGATTGGCAGGTGCACCTGCTAGCTGCTTTGTACTCAAGGAATTATCTTAAATCCTGTAAAGGGTGACGTTGATTGACAGAGACACCGTTTCAGTTTTCTTCCTCTGCCGTAAGCCACGGAAGAGCTTGAACTTCTCCAGGGCACATGGCTTCACCACGGTCTCTGGAACTTTGTGTACCTACTTTGCCTGTGAACTCAACCGGTGACTTTAAAGGGTGCATTTACTGCCTTTGCAAACCAACGTTTCTTTCTTCTCCAAAGAAAGACCCACGGGGCTGAAATAAGAAGCAAATGCTGGGTGTTGGCTTCACATTTACAGCGGTGAGAATTTTACTACACGTGAAGCTATGAGATTGTCATATCATATTCTCCATGAAGGTGAGATCTAGGAGTAGATAAGTGGTGTTGTCGATGTCACTCTCAGGCTGTCGGGCTCTCGTGTGCTTGTGGTGTCTGAAAATGCAAACACGTGAGAAAATGGCACTGATGGATTTGCCACCTGCAGAATAAAACCCCGTTCCTTTTGTAGAAAAGCTGGTGGTGACGTGTGAGGAGCAGAGAGGGGAATGGATCAATCGTGGCAACGGTGCTGAGGGGATCCACTGGGAAACCCAGTGATCTTGGAAACTTGTCCTTGCCTGATGCTGAGTGTCTGACCACAAAGCTGGCCCTAAAACCTTGTGGTTTTTCTCTGATTTCCTGTAATGAATCCCCATCATTGAAGTCTTCTGTTGACTCCCAAGTCCCTGCCTGCCAGCCCCCTCCCCTCCCCCCCCCAGTGTCATTACAGTGTAAGATAGCATTGCCTCCTGCGGTGTAGACTTCCTTCTGCCCTTTCCTGTGTTTGCCCCCCTCCACTAGCGGACGAAACTTGTCCACCACGTTTCCCCAATTCTTGCTCTGTGACACCTTCTCGAACCACATGAACTTGGGTAGTAGGGCTTTTTCCTCTTGCCCAGCATGTCGCCCTAGGGTGCCACGGGTGGGTCCGTGTACAATACCCTCCTTCAGGTGGGAGAGCATTTCTGAGTTGAAGCTTTTACCCGTTCAAAACCATTTTCTCCTCATGTAGCCTCCAGTGTGCCTCACAATTGCAAATAACCCCGAATGAGTAAAGAATAAGAATTTAAAGTATTTCATGGATATCTAAAGGAGGGAGCGCAGTGTAGTAGAAATAATATGGGCTTTGATGTTTAGCTGGGTTTGGCCCAGGTCTTTCCTTGTACCGCTTAAATATGGCATTAAACATTTGGTGGGAAAGACACCAGCCATCAGGGGTGCTTTGAGGATTCATGCGGTGGGAGATGACGTAACTGGCGTTGGTCACATATGTATATTTATGTAAGTACTTGTGTTCATACAGTTAGCCTTTGAGCGGCTCAGGCGTGAACTGCGTGAGTCCACTTACGTGTGGACCTTCTTTGATAAGTACAGGACGTACCGTAAATGTATCTTCTTTTCCTCCTGATTTTCTTTTCTCTAGCTTACTTGATTGTGAGGATACGACATGTGATACATACGACATGCAAAATATATGTTCATCCATCCACAGTTTATGTTACGGCTGTCTTCCGGTTAATAGTGGGCTATTGGTAGCTAGGTTTTTGTGGCGTCAAAGGTTATGTGTGGATTCTTGGCCGTGTGGGGTGAGAGGGTTCGGTGCCCTAACCCCTGCGGTCAAGGTCAACTGTGTATGTATTTGCATGCACAGATACGGAGATGAAACGCACAAGTGCCAGCAAAATGCCTGCCTCCCATAGTTGCCCCGGAAGTGGTTTCTGCCGTGTGCCCACGTGCTGACTGTCGATGGGCCACTTGGGTCTGCCTTCCCGCGCTGTCTGGTCCTGCCTTGACTTTTTTCTTTTCCCTCCCTCCTTTCCCTTCAGACCATTTTGGATGATTGTAAGGACTGAACACGTGTTTAGTCGCCCGAAAGGGTGGCACCGACGCGACAGATTTTAACTTGTCTTCCGTGAACCTGGCAGAATGTCGCACCATCCCGTGTCCTTCTGACCTCCCCTCCTCTGTCAGAGGTGGAGAAATTCTGGAAAAAAGACAGGAAACGCGTCCACAAAGTGTCCACGTAGTTGTAAAAATTGCTGAAGCACGTGAGTGTCCCGCTCACACGTGCTTGCGTCTTGAATGGTGTGGCTCTTGGGTTCACAATTTGTTTGCCAGAAGCTGATTTTCCACGTGTGGGCTGGAAACCTGGGAATTATGTCCAAGCTGATTACGTATTCAAGCCAGCTAACACCTCTTGTCCGTTTGGTTAATGGACGTTCTCAAAAGGTGCTGGCAATTTCTCTGTTTTCCTAGTAGAAAAATAGTCACAAATCGACTCATTCACGAAGGGGTCACCTCTGTGGAAAAATGGGATGAGGTGTTTTTCCTCTGCTTCCAGAAGACTTACAGTTACATTTAAAATTGCTCTGGTCACGGGGCACCTGGGTGGCTCCGTCGGTTAAGCGTCCGACTTCGGCTCAGGTCACGATCTCGCGGTCCGTGAGTTCGAGCCCTGCTTCGGGCTCTGTGCTGACGGCTCAGAGCCTGGAGCCTGTTTTGGATTCTGTGTCTCCCTCTCTCTCTGTCCCTCCCCCGCTCATGCTCTGTCTCTCTCTGTCTCAAAAATAAATAAACGTTAAAAAATAAAATAAAATAAAATTGCTCTGGTCACTGAAGACAAAATAAATGTGTCTTTTTAAAACGGATTTCAGATCCCATTGGTGAAAAGTGTCTGAAGATGCACGAGGAACCCTGTAGATCCGGACTTTCAGCCTGCTTTGCAGTCACCTGGAGAGCTTATCCTCAGCCCAGGGGACTAGCCCTGGGGATTCTAATTCAGCGGGCTGGGTGGGGACGCTGTTCCTATTTCTGACAAGCTCACACGTCCTGATCGTGCTCTGGTAGGAAGATCTAACTTGGGCAGCCACTACTGTGGAGGCTTTTGGTCTATATGTGGACCATTTTGAGATTATGATTAAGTATCTGGACACTCCAACCCCAAACAATCCACATGTGTGTCCGTGATTTTGTGATTAATAATAAGGCGGCTGTATTTGGTCTTTGTCCTATTTCTGTCACACAGCTCCCCCAACCCTTGGAATTTCTTAAACAATGAGAATGGACAAGGTGACTCTTGTTATGTTCATTAGGTGACTTTGGGCACCAGGTTATGTTTATGAGGTGACTTTGGGCACCCAGGTTGCCAGGGAGCCAACCAGGTCTGGGGCGGGTGTTGGTGGGTTGGAGTTTTGGGTACCGCCTGGGGAAGGGAGAGGGGCTGGAGCTGGAATCAATCACCAACGGCCAGTGATCCAATCAACCATGCCTACGTGATGGACAGGGTTCCGAGAACTTCTGGGATGGTGAACTCAGGGAGGTTCAGAGAGCGGTGCCCCCACACAGGGTATGGAAGCTCCCCGTCTTCTTTTTTTCCAGATCCTGCCCTGGGCCTCTCTTCCATGGGACAGTTCCTGAGTTCTGTCATTTCATAATAAACTGGTAATCTGGTCAGTCCATTGCCCCGGAGTTCTCTGAGCCACTCTAGAAAATTGATCAAACCCACGGAGAGAGCTCTGGTCAAAAGCATGGTGACAACCCGGACTTACATGAAGCGCGGTGGACAGTCCCGCGGGGCTGAGCCCCTAACCTGTGGGGCCTGATGCCGTCTCCGGGGGACGGTGGCAGAACTGTGTTGAACTGTAGGACACCGGCTGGCCTTGGAGAGCCGCTTGGTGATGTGAGGACCGCCCCCCCCCCAATTGGAATTGCACCGGAACCAGGCATCTCTGCGAAACCGTCCCACATGTGCTCAGAGGCCCTCCTCATAAAAAGGAGCTGAACTGTTCCCAAGCCTCCTGTTTATGCCACAGATCGCCGCGACCGTGGCAAGGAGAGACCAACTGGCTTTGCGAATCAGCGTTTAGGGTTATTTCTTGCAGGGCAGATAGAGAAGCTCTGCCGTGCTAACTTGCGGTTAAATTTTAACATTGTTCATTTAGCCCTAGATCTGTTGGCCCTTTTGTACTTGATTCAGTGCACGCTTCCCAGGGCAGTAGCGTAAAAACCCTATTTCCAAAGCTTATGAATGCAGTATTTGTCCTGGGACTCGCTCGACTGTCTCTCTCCTTCCTTTCCTTGTATCTGCTCCAGGCCCCCTCAGGGTACTGTTCCATGCAGTGACCTGAGATCAGAAAGTGTGAAGTCCCTCTCACACCTTGGCTGCTCCTCACGAATCCTGAACAGCCTCCTGATTAACCTGTCCTCAGGAGTTGTCAGTGCAAGGGTCTGCTGGCCTCGTCTGGCTTGGGGCGGCGGGGCAGGGGGGTGTGTTTGCCCCGGGCGGTGGTGTTGTGTAGTTGGTTTTAGCAGGGACTTGAATGTGCTTTCGGCAGGACTTACACGCCATTTCGCCCCAGTCTCCACCATGCCCTAATGCACACACCGGCAGCTTCATTCATTTGTGTTACACTGGGCTTTTCTAAGCGTCTGTGCTGTAGGTTCCTTTTCGTTATTTTAATTTCTTCTCCCGTGTGGGTCTGAATTGTCATCTGAAGGTCATGTTAGTTTTATCTCTTGATTTACTTGTCTATCTCATGACTATAACTACATTTATAAACTATACATGATATATAGTAACTGTGTGTAATAACTGTGACTGTGCCAAATATCTTGAATTAATTTTTAGCACATTTTTCTTTCTGAAAATGAATCCTTTCTTGAATCAACCATAGTAGCCATCATGCTTTCCATCAGATTCTCAGAATAGCTAAGCTGTGTGCCTTTTTACCGACTTCTCCCTATTTCCCCCACCCCCAGACCCTGGAAACACTTTTCCACTCTCTGTTTCTTTGAGTTTGACTTAAAAAAATCCACACACAAGAGCTACCATGCAGCGTTTTTCTTTCTCTGACTTACTTCACACCGTAATGGCCTCAAGGTCCACCTATGTTCTTGCAAAAGAGACAGGATTTCCTGTTTCTCAGGGATGAACAATATTCCATTTATATATACTGATTCTTCTTTTTTAAGCCACCTAACATTTTTCTAGAATATGTAACCATTCAAATAATATAATTTATTTTTTTAAATTTTTTTTTAATGTTTACTTATTTTTGAGACAGAGAGAGACAGAGCATGAACAGGGGAGGGTCAGAGAGAGAGGGAGACACAGAATCAGAAGCAGGCTCCAGGCTCCGAGCTGCCAGCACAGAGCCCAACGCGGGGCTCGAACTCACGGACCGTGAGATCATGACCTGAGCCGAAGTCAGACGCTTAACCAACTGAGCCACCCAGGCGCCCCCAAATAATATACTTTAAATCATTAAAACACTTTAAGTAACCAAGTTATTTAACTTAAATACTACGTATTCACTGACACTCTGTCCAAATTGTAAGCCGTACTTTGCCTATTCTTCTGTAACATCACAGGAGGGGTATCACCCCTGCAGTAAGATAAGGGGCTAAAACCTCACCCTTGGGGTAAGATAAGGGGCTGAAGCCTCACCTCTGCAGCTGTAGTCTTGAGGGATCTTCAGATGAGGTATCGCGTGGATGGATTACCAGGCAGAAGGCGAACGGTAGCGGGGAGGTGGGTCAGAGTCAGAGGAGAGGACGGTGTGAGGCGAAGACCAGAGCACAAGGCTGTGTGGTGTCCTCTGTGAAACGCAAGTCTGCCCAGCAAGTAGAGGAGGTACGGGGGCGCAGGGGACGCGGTAGGACACGGGCTGCGGGGTTAGTGTGGGTTCAGGGCTTGATCTGGTGTGGGTGCCGCTGTCCCATGGCCTGCAGCCGGGTGACTTACCTTGGTGTGTCCAGAGAGCGGGCTTGATAAGCATACTTGCTCCTCAGAATGACTGAGCATTTCGCTAAGACCGTGCACACAGCACTTTCCCCTTTGTGTCCAACGTGTTAGGTGCGTAGTGTGTTCCTGGGGACTAGGACGGTTATTCATTGTCAGATGCTTTAAAGTAAGACGAGCTGCCTGAGGTCAGACTGCAGTGTGTGATCAACCACAGCCCCAGTCCAGACAGTCTGGGTGCCGGAACCTTTCCAAATAGTCCACAAAACTGTAGAGCTTAAACAAAGTTCACGAAAGGGAATTGTTACTGCCGTCAGCTGTTTTCTAAATGTTTTGTATATCTTTATTTGTGGCACTTTCGTTGTCTTCGACTTTCTTTAAAAGAAGCTTATTTATTTATTTTGAGAGAGACAGAGACAGTGTAAGTGGGGAGGGGCAGAGAGAGAGGGAGAGAGAGAATCCCAGGCAGGCTCCACACCGTCAGCCTGGAGTCCGATGGGCTTGAACTCACGAACCGTGAGATCATGACCTGCGCCGAGGTGAAGAGTCAGTCACGTAACTGACTGAGCCACCCAGGCACCCAAAGTTGTTTCAGACTTTTGAGGTGAACTATCTCTAACTGCCTTCCTTTTTGGCCTGCTCAGATTTTCATCAGCATCTATATTTCATTGTCACGAATGTTTCCAAAATGAATAGATCTTCCTTCCTTTGACCTATCACGACCTCTTTTTGCTCACTGGCTTTAATATGTCAGTACCTGGGAGAGCAGGCAGAAAATTCTAGTTCTTACATAACAAGAAAAGTAGCAAAATACTCACCTCTCGCTCCATTAGGACAGTCCCTTGTAAAATTCCCCGGTCTCTGGGCTTTTTAAATAAAACAAAAGCCACAAGCCCGAAAGAGTTTCAGAGGGTATCACGGGAGATCTGCATTCATACAGAAAGCACTAGTTGGTTCCGGTGCCGGGACGTGAGGCAGGTGCCTCTTCCTAGCTGAGCGTGCACTTCCTTGGGGCAGTTGGACACTCTGATGCGGTCAGGGCCGTGACAGAGCCGTGACAGAGGGAGTCCAAGCTCAGGAAAGCCCGTGAGCCCTGCACCGCCCAGTTCCTACCTACTGTGTTCTGTCCCAGCTGCCTGTAGGTTCAGCCCTCGCCGGTCCTGGACCAGCACGGCTGGCTTATCCTACTTCCCGACATCCCCCCCCCCCCTGACCCGCCCACAGTGGATGGCACAGCGGTGGGTCAGGAGGGACCTCACGGGGGGGGCTTGCTCCTCTGGAGAGGACGGGGTAAGACACGGGCAGTAAGTATGACAGTGTAAACACTTGACATATCTGGGCGAAATGATGAGTACTCCAGTCTGAGCAGGTGCAGGGCACAAATAATTTACAGTCGACGCACTTGTAAGATGGACACACAAAATGTGTAACTTTGCTTTTAATTGAAGAAAGAAATATTAAATCACCAATTGTAATTATTTTAAATTTATTATTTTCCCGATCTGATAATACAAATCAAAATCTTATGTATGTGTGGGAGGGATCTAAGAGTATATATATATGCTCTTGAATTTGAATATATATATGTGTATATATATACGTGTATATATATATGTGTATATATATATGTGTACATATATACATACATATGCATATATATATATATATATATATATGCAAAGAATTTGTTGAGGAGTCAGGCTCACAAGTGGGTTGGGATGTCTATCAGAAGTTCTGGTCCAACATGGCACTGTAGGCAGACCCAGAACTCGTCTCCCCCACAGCACACACCAAATTACACCTGTTGAGAGAATAATTCCTCCTGAAGAACTGAGGACAGCCAAGGACAGAACAGCGAAAGCAAACAGCAAGAGAGACAGAGACACAGGGAGGAAGGGGGTCCTCAGCCCAGAACTGCAGTGAGGAGGACAGTAGTGAGGGGCTGGGACCACTCCCCCTTTTTCTCGGGCACAGGACAGAAGCTGAGGCTGAAAAGAGTGACCGGCATATAGAAAAGCCAGCCCGAGAGTCCGCCGAACGGCCAGGAGCTGCTCGAACTCTCCCTGGTCAGAGGGACTGGTCAGCCGTGTGGTTCATGCTCTCACTCCCCATGGAAAGTACAGCTCAGAGCGGCGTCCAGATGCTGTGGGTGTAATCGTGACAGCAGGTTTGTGACCTCCGTGAGCCCGTGACCTTAACGAGTCAGGGTCCACAGGCTCATATCAGACCCGGTTGTGCTGGGACGCAGAGCAAAAGCTACAGTTTAAAAGGGCCAAGCGGGTGTGGGAACACTCTCCCCGCCTCGACCATAAAAGCCCAGATCGGAAGAGGATGGAGGTGCTGTAACTGGAGGGCCCTGTTGTCACAGCGCACAAGCAGTCTCCGCGAGCCCCGCGCTCGCCAGCCCGCGCTGGCCCTGCGGTTCTGGAACACAGAAAATGGGCTGCTTTTTGTTTGTTTTTGGTCTTGTCTTGTGCTTTTAAAACGTTTTTGTTCTCTTTGTTTTTCTTCCTTTTCTTTTTTCTTTTTCTTCCCCCCCTTTTCTCTTTCTTCTTTCTCTTTTATATGTTATTACTTTATTTATCATTATTATTATTATTTTCATTCTGTAAAGAGCTGCAGCTTCAAAGAGCACTAGAATAAACAGCCACAACTCCAGCCAGCCGGCAGAAGTCACCAAGCTCACCGTCTACACTGGGGATGACCACACACTAGACCACTCCTTCAAGGTTAGGAGAAGTAGCTGTTCTGCCGAATCCGTAGAAAGAAACACAGAAAGTGAAGGAAAATGGGGAGACAAGGAATCTGCTCCAAAAGAAAGAACAGGGAAGATTTTCAGAAGAAGATCTAAATGAAAGGATTCAAAGTCATGGCCATAGAGATACTAAACTGGAGAGAAGAGTGGGAAAACTCAGCGGGGCCTTCAATAAAGACATAGAAAATATTGAAAGAACCTATCGGGTTTGAATAATACAATAACTGAAATAAAAAACACTCGAGGGAATCAACAGTACCTGAGAGGATATAGAAGAACATATCAGTGATCTGGAACACAGGGTGACGGGAGGCATACTAGCTAAGCAGCAAAAAGAGAAAAGGTTTTAAAAAATAATTATAGAGTAAGAGATGTCTTGGATAACATCAAGCAAACATTCACATTATAGGGGTCACAGGAGGAGGAGGAGGAGGGAGAGAGATGTAGAAAACTTATTCGAAGAAATAATAGCTGAAAACTTCCCTAACTTCCCAAAGGGAAGGAAATAGACATCCAGATCCAAGAGACTCAGAGAGCTCCAAACAAGATGAACCCAAGGAGGTCCACATATGACACGTGGTAAGTAAAATGTCAAAGATTAGAGATGAGAAGAAAATCTTAAAAGTGGTAATGAAGAAACAAAAATTACATACAAGGGAAAACCTATTAAGGCCATCAGCTGAGTTTTCTGCAGAAACTTTGCAGGCCGGGAGGAAGTACCATGATATGTTCAAAGTACTAAAAGGAAAAAAAAAAGCGTACAACCGTGAATATTCTACCTGGCAGGATTACCTTTCAGATTTGAAGGACAGATGAAGAGTCCAAAGGTAAAGGGGTTTATCACCACTAGACCAGCCTTACAAAAATATTAAAGGGATTTCTTTACATGGAAAAGAAATGACTATAATTAAACATAAGAAAATTATGAATAAAAAGAAGTAAAATATGACAACATATACATAAAACACAGAGGAGGGGGTAAAAGGGGAAAGAAGAAAAGGGGGAAAAGAAAAGAAGTTTTTTTTAATTTAAAGAATGTGTTTGAACTTAAATGACCATCAAATTAATATAGACTATTTACTGAGGATGCTTGTTATGTATGAACCTCATTTTAACCACAAACCCCAAACCTCTGAGAGATACACCATAAATAAAGAGAAAGAAAGCCACATATAAATAATAGAAACTCATCAACCACAAGAAGAGAGAGCAAGAGAAGAAGAGAGGAAGAAAGAACTACAAAAACTAAAAACAAATACAATTGCAATAAGTGTGTCCTTATTTATTACACTTATTAATTATTTTAAGTGTAGATGTCCTAAAATTTTCAAACAAGAGACAAGTGGCAGAATGGGTACAGAGACAAGACCCACACATATGGGTCCCCGTACAACAAGCAAAGGGGAACAGAGGAGAGGGAGAGAGAGAGAGAGAGACCAAGAAGCAGACTGTTAACTACAGGGAATGAACTGTTGGCTATCAGTGGAAGGTTGGGGGGGTGGGGGCTGAGAATTAAGGAGTGCACTTATGGTGATGAGCACAGGGTGCTGTACGGTTGTATGTAAGTACTGAGTCACCAAATGGTATACTTGAAACTAATATTCCACTGGATGTTGACTAACCGGAATTGAAATAAAAACTTAGGTGAAAAAAAAGCGAAGGGCTAAAACAACATTCACCGTGCAAATGGAAGAAGGAGGAGGAGGAGGAGTGGGGGGGGGAGGACGAGGGGAAGGGGATGGAGAAGGAGAAGTTTGTTCCCTGTAGTTAAGAGTCTGTTTCTTGGTCTCTCTCTCTCTCTCTCTCTCTGTCTCTCTCCTCTCTTCCCCTTTGCTTGTTTGTTTTGTTTCTTAACTTTCACATGAGTGAAATCATATGGTATTTGTCTTTCTCTGACTGGCTTATTTAGCTTACCATAATAGTCTCTAGGTCCATCGTGCCATCGCAAATGGCAAGATTTCATTCTTTTTGATGGCTGAGTAATACTCCATTGTCTGCACTCACCGCATCTTCTTTATGCATTCATCCGGTGAACAATACTTATATCAGACAAAATAGACTTTAAAACTAAGACTGTAACAAGCGACAGAAGTGGATACTACATAATAACAAAGTGTCAGTGCAATGAGAGGATATATCAATTGTAAATATCTATGCACCTAACACTGGAACATCTGAATTCATAAAGCAAACATTACGGGACATAAAGAGAGATATTGATGGTAATAAAATAATAGTAAGAGACTTTAACACCCCATTTACACCAACGGATAGGTAATTCAGGCAGAAAATCAATGAGGAAACAATGTGTTAACTGACCTATTTGACCCAGATGGGTCCAGATATGTACAGAACATTCCATCCCAAACAACACAACAAACATTCTTTTCAAATGCACATGGAGCATCCTCCAGAACAGTTCACACATTAACCCACAAAATAAGACTCCACGAATTTAAGAAGATCAAAATTGTACCAGGCATCATTTCCAGTGACAATGGTATGAAACGGGAAATAAATCACAAGAAAAAAATTGGTAAAAAAACACCAACATGTGGAGACCAAACAACATGATTCTAAACAACCAGTGGGTCAATGAAACAATCAAAGAAGAAATGAAAGAAATACATGAACACAAATGAAAATGAACACACAATAGTCCAAACTCTTTGGGACATAGTAAAAGCAGTTCTAAGAGAGTAGTATATAGTGATACAGGACTACCTCAAGAAACAATAAAAAGTTTAAATAAACAATTTAAACTTATACCTAAAGAAATTATAAAAAGAAGAACAAATAATGCTCGAGGTGAATAGGAAAAAGTAACTAATAAAGATCAGAACAGAAATAAATGACATAGAGACTAAAAACCATAGGAAGAAAATCAATAAAACCAAGAGATGGTTCTTTGAAAAGATAAACAAAATTGACAAACTCTTAGCCAGACTCATCAGGAAGAGAAAGGATCTTAAATAAAATCAGAAATGAGAGAGAAGTAACAACAAATACCACAGAAATATAATGAGTTACAAGAGACTGTTAGAAAAGCTATATACCAACAATCTGGGCAACCTACAAGAAATGTATAAATTCCTAGAAACATACAGTCTTCTAAAACTTAACTAGGAAGAAATAGAAAATCCGAATGGACTGATTACAAGTAACAAAATGAACCAATAATCAAAAGACAACAAGAAAATAGAATTCCAGACCAGATGGATTTGCAGGTGAATTCTACCAAACATTTAAGGAAGGTCTCTTCAAGCTATTCTCCACAAGTATTCCAAAAAATAGAAGGAGGAAAAGTTACCAAATAAATTCTACGAAGACAGCATTACCCTGATTACCCTGATACCAAAACTAGATAAAGGCACCACAAAAAAAAAAAAAAAAAAAAAGAAAAAGAAAACCACAGGCCAATATCCCTGATTAAAATAGATGCAAAATCCTCAACAAAAAATTAGTAAACTGCATACAATAATACATTAAAAGGACCATTCACTACGATCAAATGGGATTTACTCTGGGGATGCAAGGATGGTTCAATATTCACAAATCAATGTCATACACCACGTCAACAAAACAAAGGATAAAAATCATATGATCATCTCAGTAGATGTAGAAAAACAAATTGACAACACAGCCATTAGACAAGAAAAACAAGAAGTGTCCATATTGGTAAGGAAGAAGTTAAACTGTCATTATTTGCAGATGACATGATACTATACATAAAAAATCCTAAAGACACCACCAACAACTACTAGAAGCCGTAAATGAATCTAGTAAAGTTTCAGGGTACAAAATTAATACCCAGAAATCAGTAGCATTTCTATACACTAATAAGGAAGTAACAGAAAAAGAAATTAAGAAAACAACACCATTTTCCATTGCAGGAAAAAGAATAAAATACCTAGAAATAAACCAAAGACTTGAAAGACCTGTACTCCAAAAAGGATAAAACACTGATGAAAGAAATTGAAGATGACACAAACGGAAAGATATTCCATGCTCATGGACTGGAAGCATGAAAATTTTTAAAATGTCCATATTACCCAAAGCAATGCACAGATTCAGTGGAATCCCCATCAAAATAACACCAGAATTTTTCATAAAGCAAGAACAAATAATCTTAAAATTTGTATGGAACCACAAAAGACCTCAACAACCACGGCAATCTGGAGAGAGAGAATAAAACTGTAGGTGTTCACAATTCCAGATTTCAAGATACACTACAAAGCTGTAATAGTCAAAACGATATCGTTCTGGCACAGAAATAGATACATGTATCAATAGAACAGAGCCCATAAAAAAACCCACACTTCACGGTCAAGCAATCTTTAACAAAAGACGCAAGAATATACAATGGGGAAAAGACAGTCTCTTCAGTAAATGGTGCTGGGAAAACCAGATAGCTACACACAAAACAATGAAACTGGACCACTTTCTTATACCATACACAAAAATAAATTCGAAATGGATTAAAGATCTAAATGTGAGACCTGAAACCATAAAAATCATAGAAGAAAACACAGGCAGTCGTTTCTCTGACATTTTTCTAGATATGTCTCCCAAGGCAAGGGAAACAAAGGCAAAAATAAACTATTAGGACTGCGTCAAAATAAAGTATTTCCACAGCAAAGGAAACCATTACCAATTAAGAAGACAGCTTACTGAATGGGAGAAGGTATTTCCAAATGACATATCTGATAAGGGGTAAATATCTAAAATATATAAAGAACTCAACACCAAAACAAGCAAACGAATACGCAAACAGATAAAAATTCTCTGCCCATGCAGAGAACCTGAATAGGCATTTTTCCAAAGACGAGATACAGAAAACATGCTCCACATCTTTCATCATCAGGGAAATGCAAACCAAAACTACAACAAGATACCATTTTACACCTGTTAGAATGACTAAAATAAAAAAGACGGGACAGAACAAGTGTTGGTGAGGATGTGCAGAAAGAGAAATCCTTGTGCACTGATGGTGGGAATGTAAATTTCTACAGGCACTGTGGGAATCAGTATGGAGGTTCCTGAGACATTAAAAATAGAAATGGCGGGGGTGGCCCGCCGGCTCAGTTGGTAGAGCATGTGACTCTTGATCTCAGGGTTGTAAGTTCGAGCCCTGTATTTGATGTAGGGAGTAGTTAAATGAAATCTTAAAAAAAATAGAAATACTATATGATCCAATAATCCTACTTTTGGGTATTTACCCAAAGAAAATGAAAACACAAATATGAAGCTATGTGAACCCCTATGTTTATTGCAGCATTATTTATAATAGCCAAGATATGGAAGCAACCTAAATGTCTATCAATACGTGAATGGATAAGGGGATGTGATACACACACACACACACACACACACACACACAAACACACACACACTAGAATATTGTGTGGCTGTAAACAGGATGAAACTGTGCCATCTGAGGGAGCATGGATGGACCTGGAGGGTATTAGGCTAAGTGAAATTAGACTGGGAAAGACAAATACCATATTGTTTCACTCACAAGTGGAATGTGGGAAAAAAACAACGAAGAAACAAAAAACAGAACCATACCTATAAATACAGAGAACAAACTGACAGTTGCCAGAGGGGAGGCAGTAGGGGCTGGGCAAAATGAGTGAAGGGGGTGGGAGGTATGGGCTTTCGGTTATGGAATGAATGAGTCACTGGGATAAAAGCTACAGCATAAGGAATACAGTCAATGATGTCGTAATAGCGTTGCATGGTGACAGGCCGTAGCTACACTTGTGAGCATCGAGTGACGCATAAACTTGTCAAATCACTGTGCTGTGCACCTGAAACTAATGTAACATTGTGTGTCAATGAAACTCAAATTTTAAAAACAGAAAAGGAGAAAACAGATGTATATTCAAGGCTATCAGAGCAGTGTTGTTTGTAATATTGAAATAGCAGGATTTATGAAATCTGTTGTTATGCATCTGTCCAGTGGAAGTCTATGCAAGAATTTAAAAAAATGTTGTAGGGGCACCTGGGTGGCTCAGTCAGTCAAGCATTTGACTTCTGCTCAGGTCCTGATCTCATAGTTTGTGAGTTCAAGCCCCATGTCGGGCTCTGTGCTGACAGCTCAGAGCCTGGATCCTGCTTCGGATTCTCTGTCTCCCACTCCCTCTGCCCCTCCCCCACTCACACTCCATCTCTGTTTCTCTCTCAAAAATAAATAAACATCAAAAAAAAAAAAAGAATGACAGTCACACACTACAATTGTACTTAGTCTCAAAACCCAGGTATTACTCTGTCAACCTCTTGGTGCAGAACCTTTGTTTTATGCACGTGTGTGTGTGTGTTCGTGTATATGCGGAATGGCTGATCGGATAACAGGACCCACTCTTTACCTCTTCCTCGGGGAAAATATTTTCCGAACTTAAATATTAAAAAAAAGTTTCATTCAAGCAATAAGACTTCATTTGAAATATAAAGCATGTTGCCAGCTAAAGGCCCCCCCCAAAGAAAGCAAAGTGTTGGCGTACTAATAATTTTAACTAGGTAAAAAGAAATGAGTACATTAGCACGGGAATTGCCCCCAGACTTGCCGAAGGCAGTGTCCCGGGATTCCCCGGTCCTGCAGGTGGGGCTGTGGCTCCAGGCCCCACCTGGGACCCGGAGCAGGTGCACCCAGACAGACCCGACGGCTCCCGGCGGGCCGGAGCCACGGCCTTGCTGGTTTGCGACTGTAAAACCCATTCCTTTAGTGGATCCGACTCCTCGGCATGGAGAACAGGAGAAATGGACTCTATGTCACAGCAGCGATGGCGAACATCCACACGGATGTGACTGGAGAGCAGGAGGCGGAGACGTTGGTGACAGTGCTCACGTGCTCACAGGGGACCAGGACAAGGAGGAAGCTCCCAGGCTGAGCTCCGGCATCCGGACAAAGGCTCCCCAGAGACTGATCTGCTCTGCAGGACTGTCTCCTGGGCAGGCAGCCTTGAAACCACGTGGTCTCTATTTCGTGCTGCTGAACATCCTCTGTAGCTTCAGCCTCTTAGATTAGTAGTCCATGTGAAGGCAGACGACATTTCTTACGTGTGTGCCTTTGTTACAGTGTGGCTTACTTAAAGTTTTTTAAATAGCTTTCTGCCGCTCGAAATAACGCTCTGATGAACATGGTGCCTCCTGCAATCGGCCGGGACCATGAGCGTTTGTTGGGGGCACTCGGTTAGGGCTGGAGATGCCGTGGGAGAAGGGGGTGGCGGGGTGGTGCTTCCACGCTGCCATCAGCGTCACCGGGCCGCAGGGTTCGCCCACCTGGTGTGTGAGAGGGAGAGAGATCAGGGTCCTGCCACCAAATCCCAGAGTGATCCCTCAAAACCTTAGTGGCTATGAGCGCTGACGAGATGAATCTCATCTCGTAACGCTTGCCTGGGTGTAGGACTGAGGCTGGTGCTTGTTCACCGTGCCGTCTTGTAGGTTAGAACGGCCCATGCCCACCCCTCACCCAGTTTTCCAGGAGGGTGCCGGTTCTCTTTCCTTTGTAAATTTCTTTCTTTTTTAAGATTAAAAAAAAACTTCAATAACCTCTACACCCAGTGTGGGGCTCGAACTCACAGCCCCGAGATCCAGAGTCACACGCTCCACCGACCGAGCCAGCCAAGTGCCCCAAATTTCTTTTTCATATCACAGAAAATAACCCTGTCTTACTGTGAATAGTACATCTGTTTTCACAAGTTCTCCGTTGTCTTTTTCTGTGCGTGATTTTCTACAGAGCGATTATAAGTGTGTAAGAGATCAAGTCTATCAGCCATCACTTACAGGAAGCCACCTTCCCACATCTCATTCTTCCGTTATCTGGGAGTAATGAGAAAACAGAGCAAGTGTCACCACCGCCGAAACACACACACAGACTTGAAGTATGTGCCAGATGCTGCTACAAGCGGTCACGGGATGATCACGTGTGACACACGTTCAGTACTCTCCCCGTGGCGCAGCTGAGGCGTCTGGGGCACAGAGAAGTCGCGTAAAATGTCAAAGATTGCACAGCCAGTGAGCTCCCGACATTCACACCTGGGTAGTCTGACTCATGAATCCCTTCATCAACTGCAACACAATACTTACCGAGGGCCTTAAAAATAATGTTCTGCTTTCTTTCTTTAAAGATTTTAGCTCCAGTGTAATTAATGTGTCCTGTTATGTTAGGTTCAGGTCGACAATGTTGTGATTCAACACTTCCGGACACTATGTAGCGCTCATCAAGATAAGTGTGCTCGTGGGCGCCTGGGTGGCTCAGTTGGTTAAGTGTCCCGCTTCAGGTCAGGTCATGATCTCGCGGTTCGTGGGTCCGAGCCCCGCGTCAGGCTCTGTGCTGACTGCTCAGAGCCTGGAGCCTGTTTCGGATTCTGTGTCTCCCTCTCTCTCTGCCCCTCTCCTGCTCACACTCTGTCTCTCTGTCTCTATCTCGGTCTCTCTCTCAAAAATAAATAAACGTTAAACAAATTAAAACAAAAAAGATAACTGCCCTCTTAATCCCCATCGCCTGCTTCACCCACCCCCCCCACCGCCTCCCCTCTGGCCACCATCAGTTTGTTCTTTACAGTTAACAGCCTATCCTTCGGTCTGTCTGTCCTTTTTCTTTGTTCATTTGTTTTGTTTCTTCAATTCCACATATGAATGAAATTGTGTGCTATTTGTCTTTTTCTGACTTATTTCGCGTAGCATAACACTCGCTAGCTCCATCCATGCGGTCGCAAATGGCAATTTCTCGTTCTTTTTCCACTGGACATACACACCACATCTTCTTTATCCGTTCATTGGTCAGCGGACACTTGGGTTCCTTCCATATCTTGGCTCTTGTAACTAATGTCGCAGTGAACATAGGGGTGCACCTAACTTCATTTGAATTACTGTTTTTGTATTCTTTGTGCAAGTACGTAGCAATGGAGTTACCAGATGATACGGTAATTCTGTTTTTAACTTCTTGAGGAGCCTCCATACTGATCCCACAACGTCCGCCAGTTTGCATTCCCACCAACAGTGCACGAGGGCTCCCCTTTCCCCACCTCCTCACCAACACTTGTTTCTTGTGTTTTTGACTTCAGCCATTCTGACAGGTCTGAGGTCATAGCTCACTGTGGCTTTGATTTGCATTTCCCTGATAATGTGTTGGCCTGAACGTCTTTTCATGTGTCTGTTGGCCATCTGGATGTCTTCTTTGGAAAAATGTCTATTTATGTCTTCTGCCCATTTTTTATTGGATTATGTATGTATGTATTGGTGTTGACTTGTATAAGTTCTGTATATTTTTTAGATACCAGTCCTTTCTCAGATGTCATTCTCCCATTCAGTCGGTTGTCTTTTCGTTAAGTTTTGCTGATTGTTTCCTTTGACGTGCAGAAGCTTTTTATTTAGACGCAGTGTCGCTGTTGATTTTTGCTCTTGTTTCCCTCGCCTCAGGGGACATAGCTAGATAAATGATGCTATGGCTGATGTCACAGAAATAATTACCTGTGTTTCCTTCTAGTGTTTTTATGGTTTCAGACCTCACATTTTGGCCCTTAATCCATTGGGGATTAATTTTTGTATACGAGGGAAGAAAGGGGCCCGGTTTCATTCTTTTGCGTGTTGTCGTTCGGTTTTCCTAACATGATTTGTTGAAGAGATCATGTTTTTCCTATTGCGTACTTTTGCCTCCTCGCTGCAGATTAACCGACCATATCATTTGGGGTTTATTTCTGGGCTCTGTATTCTGTACCATTGATGCATGTGTTTTATTTATTTATTTATTTAAAAAAATTTTTTTAATGTTTTTATTTTTATTTTTGAGACAGAGAGAGACAGAGCAGGGGAGGGGCAGAGAGAGGGGGAGACACAGAATCCAAAGCAGGGCTCCAGGTTCTGAGCCGTCAGCACAGAACCCGATGCGGGGCTTGAACTCATGGAGCATGAGATCATGACCTGGGCTGAAGTCGAACACTTAACTGACTGAGCCACCCAGGCGCCCCCAGTGCATGTGTTTCTTTTTGTGGCAGTAAGATACTGTTTTTATTACTACAGCTTTGGAGCGTATCCTGAAATCTGGGATTGTGATGCTTCTAGCTTTGTTCTTTTTTTCTCAAGTTTGCTGTGGCTCTTTGGGGTCTTTCATGGTTCCACACAAATTTTAGGGTTATTTGTTCTAGTTTGGTGGAAAATGTTGTCGGTATTTTGATAGGAATTGCATGAAATGCGTAGATTTCTTTGTATAATACAGATATTTTAACGGACGATATTTGTTCTTCCAATCCCGGAGCATGGAGTGTTTTAACATTTCTTTGTGTCTTCTTTGGCTTCTCTCATCAGCGTTTTCTGGTTTTCAGAGTACAGGTTTTTATCCTTGCTCAAGTTTATTTCTAGATATTTTATACTTTATGGCATGATGGTCAATGGGATTGTTCTTTATTTCTCTTTTTGCTACTTCATTATTGGTATATAGACTTGCATCAGATTTCTGTATGTTCATTTTGTATGCTGCAACTTAACTGAATTCATGTGTCCGTTCTAGAAGTTTTTTGATGGAGTCTTTTGGGTTTTCCATATACAGTTTCATATAATCTTCAAAGTGAAAGTTTTACTTCTTCCTTGCCAATTTGGATGCGTTTTTTCTCTTTATGTTACCAGTGTGCTGTGTTTAGGACTTCCGGTATCACGCTGAAAAAAGTGGTGAGAGTGAACGTTCTTGTTTTGTTTCTGATCTTCAGGGATAAGCTCTCGGTTTGTCACCATTGAGGCTGATGTTAGCTGCGGGTTTTTCAGATATGGCCTTTATTATGTTCTCTCTAAACTTACTCTGCTGACAGTTTTTATCATGAATGGATGTTGTACTTTGTCAAATGCTTTTCCTGCATCTATTGAAATGATCATGTGGTTTTTATCTTTTTGTCATTCTGAGGTGATGTATCACAGTGACTAATTCATAAATGCTGACCCACCATTGCATTTCCAGGAATAAAACTCATTTGATCATAGTGAATGTATTTTTTTAATGTATTGTTGGATTCGGTTTGCCAATATTTGGCTGAGGGATTTTTCATCTCTGTTTATCAGAGGTATTGGCCTATAGAATTCATCTAAGAAGCCATGTGGTGTGAACTTTTGTTTGTTGGGAGTTTTTTGATTGCCGATTCAATGTCATTGCGGGTAATTAGTCTGTTCAAATTAACTATGTCTTCTTGATTCGGTTTTGGGACATGATATGTTTCTAGGCATTTATCCATTTCTTCCAGGTTGTCCAACAACTTTAGACCATTGTGTTTTCATTTTCATTTGTCTCCATTTATCTCTTGATTTTCTCTGATTTCTTGGTGGACCTGTTCATTGTTTAGTTAGATGTCATGTAACCTCCATGTATTTGTGCTGTTTCCAGATTTTTTTTCCTGTGTTTGATTTCTAGTCTCATAGTGCTGTGGTCAGAAAAGATGCATGGTATGATTCAATCTTTTTGGGTTTGTTGAGGCTTGTTTTGTGGCCAAGCGTGTGCGATATTCTGGATAATGTTCCATGAGCACTTGAAAATAACGTGTATTCTGCTGCTCTAGGATGAGATGTTCGGATTACATCTCTCAAATCCTTCTGGTCCAGTGTGTCATTCAAAGCCATTGTTTCCTTGTTGATTTTCTGCTTAGATGATCCATGGATGTAAGTGGGGGTGTTAAATTTCCCTACTATTACCCCCTTATTATCAACAACCCTTAATGTTTGTTATTAGCTGCTTTATGTATTTAAGTACTTCCATGTTGGATGCCTGAATATTTACAGTTGTTACATATTCTTGCTGGATTGTTCCTTTTATGATCATCTTTGTTTTAAAGTCCATTTTGTCTGATGTAAGTATTGCTACCTGGCTATCTTTTAACTTCCATTTGCGTGATAAATGCTTTCTCGTCCCTTCACTTTCAAATTGCAGGTGTCTTTGCGTCTGCAGTGAGTCTCTTGTAGGCAGCATGTAGCTGGGTCTTGCTTTTTTATCCATGTTGTCACCTTAATGTCTTTTGATTGGACTGTTTAGACCGTTTACATTGAAAGTAATGATTGATAGGTACGTACTTACTGCCATTTTGTAACTTGTTTTATGATGGTTATTGTAGCTCTTTTCTGTTCCTTTCTTGATCTTTTCTCTCATGCTTTGCTGGCTTTCTTTAGTGGTGTACTTGATTCCTTTCTCTTTATTTTCTGCATGTCTATTCCTGGTTTTTCATTTGTGGTTACCATTAGGTTTATATATAATATTTTCTGCGTATAGCAGTCTATATTAAGTTGATTGTCACTCAATTTTTGAACACATTCTTTATGCCTCTGCTCCCACATTTTAGGTACATGGTGTCACTCATTTGTGAATCCCTTGACTAATTTTTATAGATACACTTAATTCTACTGCTCTTCTGCTTCCTAGTTTTCTTGCTCCCACTTATGTTCTTTCCTTTCCACTCCAAATGTCCCCGTTAAAATTTCTGGTAGGGCCGGTGTAGTGCACCTGAATTCCTTCAACTTCTGTTTGTCTGGGACACTTTCTCTCTCCTTCCATTCTGCACGATGACCTTGCTGGATGGAGCATCCTTGGCTGAAGACTTTTTCCCTTTCAACACGGTGAATATATCATGCCACTCCCTTTGGGCCTGCAAAATCTCTGTTGCAAAATATGCTGATAGCTTCATGGGCATCTGCTTTCTTTTCTTGTACGCAACTGCTTTCTTTTCTCTTGCCGCTTTTAAAATTCTTTTTATACCACTCTTTACCATTTTAATTACTGTGTGTCCTGGGGTGGACATCTTTGAGTTGATGTTTTGGAGCCTCTTCATGCCTCCTCGATCCGGGTTTCTGTTTCCCTCTCTTGATTCAGAAAGTTTTCAGCTATTATTTCTTCAAGAACATTTTCAGCCCCCTGTTGTCTCTTCTCCTTCTCACATCTATGTGATGCAAATGCTATTATGGTTGATGGTAGTGAATTCTCTTCATTTTTTATTATTCCCTTTTCTCTCTCCTGATCAGTTTGCTTGCTGTCCCTTACTGTGTCCTCCAGATCTCTGATCTATTCTTCTGCTTCCTCTAGTCTACTGTTCATTCCCTCTCGTGTATTTTTAACATCAGCCATTGAGTTCTTCATTTCTGATTTTCTGTTTTTTTGTTTTCTATCTCTTCATTGTGGGTCTTACTGAGCTCCTCCACTCTTTTCTGAAGTCCCACGAGTATCTTTATGATCATTACATTAAATTCTGTATCTGGTGCATTACCTGTCTCCATTTCATTTAACTCTTTGGCTGTGATTTTGCCCTGTTCTTTCATTTGGGACATGTTGCTCTCTCATTTTGTCCCACCCTCTGTGTCAGTTTCTCTGTGTTAGGAAAGTCAGGTACGGCCCCTGCCCTTGAAAGCCACGACCTTATGAAAAAGAGGTCTTGAAGCGCTCTGCAGTGCGGTGGCCCCTGTTCACCAGAACCCGGCGTTTCCAGGAGTGTGTAGCTGGCGCTCTATTCTCATGGCTAAGCCTCATTTGCCTTGAGTCCTGCCATCTGAGGTGGCTCTCTTTGCCTCTAGTGGATGGGGCTTGGTCCCTGCGGAGGCAGTGGGACAGTCTGGGGCTGCCTGGGGCTTGAGTTGATCAGACGAGGCTTTTGCAGAGATGCAGAAGCACCAGATGGCAGCACACTTTCCCTGTGAAGCTTTCACTGGTGGGCGGGCCCCGCAGTCAGACCAGAGGTGTGCCCCCCAAACCCCCCCCCTCAGCCCCCTGCCGGGGCCCTGGCTGGACAGGTGTGTGTGTGGCGATGTCCCCTCTCCCTTGACTCTCCGAGTCACTTCGCAGTGGTGCTGGCCCGTCAGGGATGCTCGTACCCTGCCGGGCTTGTGGCCCCGACTCAGACGGGCTCTGGCCAAAGGCGTACTGGAGGAGGCGGGTCTGCGCATTGCAGGGGGGTGTGGTCGTGGCATCAGCATTTATGTGGTTGTGCTGCGGGTGGAGACCCGGAGCCGAGGCCTGCCTGGAGGGGGCACATCTGAGGAGAAGGTGAGGCGGGAGCACACTGCTGGCCAGTCCACACTGCTGGGTGTGGGTGATGGGTGCTGGGAGACGGGCGAGGAAAATGGTGCAGGGTGGCTCCTTTGCTCCTGGAGAAGTCTCCTGAAGACACCTGGCTTTCCAGCACGCATTCTGAGATTAACGAGCAAATCTCCTTCCCGACACCCCGGGTGTATTGCAAACCACAGCTTCAGTTCTGTATGTCTCCGTGGGGCTGGTGGGCTCCTCCTGGCTTCCCCAGGGCTGAGCCTCCCGGTTTGTAAATCCCAGGGGTTAAGCTCCACTGACTGCGAGAACTCACGAAATTAGGCCCCTACGGTTTTGAAAGCCAGATGTTACACGGGTGATCGTCTGTGCCGTGCGGACTCCCTGTGCCTGGGGGGCCTGGGGTAAGGGCCGCTGCCTTCCCTCTCTGGACCTGCCGTGTCCCTCCCTCTGGCACTCTGTCCCTGGGTTCGTTTGGCTCCTGTCTCTGCCCTTCCCACCCTCCTTGATGGAGCCTCTCCTCGACATTCAGCTGTGGACAGTCCATTCTGCCGTCCTTAACTTAGGTCATTTTCCTGGGTGATTCAATTTTTAAAAATTGTTTAATGTTTTATTTATTTCTTAGAGACAGCGCATGAGCAGGGGAGGGGCAGAGAGAGAGAGAGAGGGAGACACAGTCGGAAGCAGGCTCCAGGCTCTGAGCTGTCAGCACAGAGCCCAACGCGGGGCTCAAACCCGTGAACTGAGAGATCATGACCTGAGCCAAAGTCAGATGCTCAACGACTGAGCCCCCAGGCGCCCCATTTTCTGGGTTATTTACACTGATTGTCTAGTTGTGTCTGTAGGATGTGGTCAGCCTAGGGCCTTCTATTCTGCTGTCTTCCCTGGAAGTCCATCACTTTTCTGCTTTCAATATTACTATTGACAAATAATTAATATTTCCTAATGTTCGAGGTAAAATGCTGGGAAGGAAACCATGGGGATGTTACTAAGTGGCTCTGTGACCTTGGACTTGACCTCTTAGGGGTCCCTATAAAACAGTCACACCGAATTGTCCTTCGGATTCAGTGTCATTGGATGCAGAAAAGTGGTTCATGCGAGGCCTCAGACGTACTCATCAAATTTTGTTCTACATGTATTTTTGACTAAACTAAATTCTGTGGGGAAAAATGCTCCCCCTCACTCCCCCTCCCTGTCCCCCTCCCTCATTTCCTTGGGGAAGAGTTTGCTCCAATTGTGAAACTTCCTTTGTGTCCCCTAAGGAGTGAGCTGAGGAAAGTCCCCAGGACACGATCCCCTTCTGTCCTGACCTCGTCTTGCTCATGGGCTCTCCCACTAGCTTTGAGGTCCAGGACTTTCACTAAGGGCTTCTAAGAGACACATTTGTCCAGAACTTTTCTTTTCTCTTTTTTTAAAAAAAAATTTTAATGTTTATTTATTTTTGAGAGAGAGACAGAGAGAGAGAGAGAGAGAGCATGAGCAGGGGAGGGGCAGAGAGAGAAGGAGACACAGAATCCGAAGCAGGCTCCAGGCTCCAAGCTGTCAGCACAGAGCCCGACGTGGGGCTGGAACTCGCCAACTGTGAGATCATGACCTGAGCAAGAGTCAGACGCTTAACTGACTGAGCTCCTGGGTGCCTGACGTTGTTACCTATGAAGACAAGTTTGTGGAGAAATTTGATGGAGATACTGCAGAACCAGACTCCCCCTGGGTCATTTCCCAAACGAAATAGTAAAAGTGCGAGTATCTTACGCTAATGACGTGGTTCAGCCCGTCCTCTGGGGATTACGATAAAAGGCAAGAGCTCTTAGCCCGGGCCCTTTGTCCCACGTGGTATGGAGGCCACTGTGGCCCCTGACAGGACACAGGTGTCAGCCTCTCTCAGGTCGGTCTGCTCGTCTCCCGTCTCCATCCTTTGCGTTCTTCTGGCCTTCACACACTTTGCCAAAGAACCGAGTATTTAGAATGTGCTCCTGTTTTTGTAAAATGTGACCAAAGAGAAGTAAGGTGTCCTTGAACTCAGAGCCGTGCGTCGGCGGGACTGCTGACAGTCAGGCCCGGGGCCCACAGAGCTGAGAGGACCCTGCGGGGCGGAGGGCAGCCTTGATCGGATCCTTCCCTGCAGCTGCAAGCCTCGCCTGGGCAGGAAGTGCGGAAATGTTCGCACTTGCCCGTCTTTAGAGGGAGGTTCTTTCTCAGAAGCTCAGCCAACACCTGCTACTCGTAGCCTCTTGGCATTGAACTCTGGGTTTGCAACTTTAGTTTAATTCAGTGTGTTTTTCACGTGCACACTAGGAATGAAGATACATTTTGGAAGAACACAGATGAGCTCATTAATCACGCCCGGAGTCCGCCCCTTTGGGGTCCTTGCAGAGCACCTTCCTCGCTGCGTGGGTGACGTCTCCGAGACTCCCCTTTGTGTCTGTCCTCATACAGCGTCATCCCCGGTATCTTGTACAAGGTGAGAGTGCACGAAGCCCCCTTGTGTAATGATAGGGCTCGTCAGGCGCCAGGAGCGAGTCGTGTGGCAACGGGTGGAGGCCGTAGGCACACCACTGGCTTCCGAGTTGGCTTACTGTGTCTACCCCACCGTCCGTGTGCAAACAACCCTCAGAGAGGATGTGGCATGTTTCTCGGCATTGAGAAAAGACAGCAATTCAGTCAGTAAGCCAGTGTTCAAGGCCAAAATCTTATGAAGTCCGTTGGCATTTCTGGAGTGGTGAGGTGACGAGGACTTGCCCTGATCGTTTCTGTGACTCGTCGTAAACAAAGGCCAGCATACGTATTAATTGTGGTCAGAGTGTGTTAGAGTTAGTTTGAAATATCTGATCATCCTTTCTTCTCTTACGCCGCCAACCAGCACATCAG
Source organism: Panthera uncia (assembly GCF_023721935.1). Taxonomy (NCBI): domain Eukaryota; kingdom Metazoa; phylum Chordata; class Mammalia; order Carnivora; family Felidae; genus Panthera; species Panthera uncia. The sequence continues at coordinate 198,526,714 of NC_064811.1, read as the reverse complement.
CCGGCCATGTACACGCACCTGTAGCGTCACCTGTAGGTCACGCACACACCAGGTGACCTCTACTGACAGAGCACCGCCTCCCTGATGGTCTTCTGTGTGACAGCCCCACTGTGGAGGCTCACTTCTGGACGCACAAAGTAGGGAGGCTATGCACGTTGTTGATGACTCTCGCACACACGGGGCGGGTTTCAGTGAACAAAAACCACACACACGCACACACACTCTCACACACGCCGACCTTAGTAGGAAAAGTACTTCATAAATATATGCGTGGCTTTGGCCACAAAATCCACAGGAGGCATGATAGTGCTTTATGCGTTGCTGACGTCCAGCCCAAAGACAAATGATCGCACAGGGTACATCCCGATTAAAGGGCTGCTCCGTGTGTGGTACATAGAACACGTGCCTCTGGAGTCGGGCACAGATCTCTCTTGGGCGGCTGTCTCTGGCGTCCTTTGTCGGGGTTCCGAGGAGTTCCATGGGATTGTATGTGTGAATTCGGTAATGGGATCCAGATTTGTGATCTCTCCAGAACTGAACGCCACGTATCAGGCTCAGTCTCGGAGATCTGTTACGATCACTGGTACCCTAAGTGCCTCAGCTCAATGCTACATTTCTAGGACAGCAGAAAGGCAACGGATATCCATCAGAAAATCAGACGACGACACTGCCTCATATTGTTTCCTCTGCCTTATCAACTTTTCCTCTTATCACACAATACCAGCATCAGACAGCGTTTATTAAGCCCCTCATGCGCCTGGTGCCGGTAGGGTAATGCGTCTTCACAGTTACCTCGTTGTGCTGGTTTTTCAAATATACCCGACCAGTGTTGCGGTGAAATTGATTTCTTTCTTGTAACAAAATCGGTTATTTTTTGCACTAATTAAAATCGCAAGGTAATGGACCCTATAACTTTGATGCAAAGGGTCCAAGAGCCCGTCAAAGACGCCCGTGCTCCGCGTCACTGTGGCGAAGGTGCACCGGGAGGGCCTTGGCCGTGAGCCGTCCTTGTGCGTGGGGCGGCCGCGGGGCCGCGGATGGGCATCCACAGCAGATGACACCGTCTCCTCGCTTCCAAGACATAGACAAGCAGTAGGAACGTGTGCGCTACTCGGAGACACCCCGCCAGTTTCCACAAAGGCAGCCGTTCAATGCCAAGGGTGTCAGCTGCCCTTTGTAGTTGTTCGTGCTGCATTATGTTTTCCCCTGAAGTTTCCCCAAATAGTGGCTAAGAAAACCCCTTCTAATGTAGATAGAAACCAAATTGTATACCAGGGAAAAAGCTGTTTGAATTTCGGACCTTAGTGGGTCCCCCCTCCCCAGTTCCAATGCGGTAGGAAATCTGTTGGACGTGGGCAAGTATTAACTGTTTGTTTCCACCGCGAAGCGTAATCAGATGATCCTGAACGTGAGTGGGGACCGCTACGGCCTTTGCCAGTAGCCAGAAGTAGACAACAAAGTACAACTACATCGGCACAATCGCTTTTTCATCACTGTGAGTCACCTGTCATTCTGCTGACGTCGCATGTGCCTTGCCTCGTTTATTCATCACACAACCTCATGGGAGAGATGCTTTCAGCGCCCGGGCTCAGGGGTGTTGGAAAAGTCACCCCAGGTCGCTCTGCCTCTGAACCCGGAGCTGGTTCACAAAAACCCCACACACTTGGCCAGCCATCCCTCCTTTGATGTTCGAGGTTCTCAGGTGGGATTTCACAAATCACGCCTACTTCCCAAAGCCCTCATGGCACGGCTGTCAGATTCTGTCTGTAGGCAGAGTTTATTTTTGAATGAACTGCAGACACACGGGCTTAGAGGGACCAGCGTGACTGGACGGTGAGCCCAGTGAGCCCTCCACCTGGGGCGGAGCAGGCGAGACCTGGCCTGTGCCATCAGGGCAGCACCCAAGAATGCTGCTTATTCGCAAACACGAAGAATTTGGACTCCAGTGTTCAAAAGAGGTCACCCAAGGGAATGCACAGGTCTCCTCAAGCAACAGCATGGTTCTGAAGGGACCGAAACAAAGGTGTCATAGTTCTGCACATAACGGAATCCCTTCAAGAGAGCCGCCCAAACACAACGCCCATCAGAGTGTCCAGATTTCACTGAGAAAGTTGAAAATCACAGCCCTGATCCGCAGCGCGTTTTAGACGCGGAGCCAAGAGACTTGGATCTGGCCGTGCCACTGCACGTGACGGCCACCTCATGCGTGTGCAAAATCCCAGCTGTTACCAAAGGTGGGTGAGTGAGTCCTGTGTTCCTTTTCATTATGTAGATGGCGCCTCTGGTAGAGGAGAGCATTATAAATACCGACCCAAGGCTACTGATTGGTTAAATCTCCAGCAGAGAATATTCACTCCTAGACAGACAGTATAGATTTGGAATATACATATTAGACACTTCGTTTTTAATAGAGTTTGCTTAAGGTGTAAGATATCACGTATGTTATATCTCACATATAACTTATATATGTAACTTATACATATACATATATGTGTTTAAGATATATATGATATTACTATGGAGGATATATTAACAGAATTGCTTAAGATATAAGCCACTCTGTTAATAATTTATCCTGAAATAGCTCATAACAGACTTTGTCACTCAAAACTGTACTCCATGGGTCTGTCACAGTGGCTAGAATACTCACCTTCCTCTCTGTTCAAAAGAAGAAATCCTAACCTCTATCTGGTGACATAACCTCATTTCTTAAACAAAATGTGAATCTAGATATATTTCCAAAACAACTGGGAGAAATTGTTTAATTCTTTATATCCTCCATGGATGTTTATCTTTCCATGGATTTATCGAAACCCATATACTTCAAGACCCATTTAAACCTTGTTTCTCAAGAATGTACTCAATTTTGATCAAGTAACTCTCACAGTCTCCTGAAAGAAAAAAAGAAAGAAAACATGTGGCATGTGTACTTTAAATGCAATATAAAGTATTTATGCATGTGATTATACACATACACACATACAATCCTACAGTATTTCTGTTGTACATTAATGTAAGAGACAGTGACCCTGCTTTGTAATTTCCTTCCCTAGAAAGGGAACTCGTTGGTACCTACTGGGGGACGGCTCAAATATTTTCTTAGGATACACGAAATAAAGGTAGACTGCAAAAGGTTCGTAAAACAAAACAAAAATGTCTAGGAGATCCGGGTCTTTTAAATCCCTTCAGTTAAGATTGTACACGCGGGTGATTTATTTAGGATCGGAGACATGTATTAGCACTATTCATTATAGAGTAAAAAGCCTGCTTGGCGGTTTTAAAAGGTTTGAATTAATTAAGAGCCAGCCTGTGGGTGACAAGAATAATTTGGGGGCCCGAGGAGGAAGACCCCCACCCCAACCTCCCAACTGTTAACTGTGGGTTTTCTCACGCTAGTCGGGTGCTCACACCGTGGGTATTCTCACACCTGTCGACCTGAAGCACAGCACCTGACCGCAACCAGGGACACACGCATGTTTCCCACACAGATCTGGCAGATTTGGTTGTTCGGTTTAGGTCAAGAAAAGGGGGGATATGGATCTATAACCTACAACGGGAAACGGCTACCTGGCAACCAGTGAGATGACAGCACGAATGTCAACTGGTGCGTTTTAGTCCATGGTCTTGACTCTGGTGACTGTGATGGAGGAAGTAAGAAAAACCCGGGATAGGGCACCTTGGCCGTAATCGTGGTCCTCCCGGGTCTCCGACGGACCTCTCCAGGCTCACTGGACCATTTGCTCACGTCACTTCACTTACAACGACCTCCTCTCATTTCTGGAAGCATCTAGACTTCTTTCTCCAGCAACCGCCCCCCATTATGACACGGGGAGCCCACCCCTCCCACGGGCTGGCTCTCTCTGGCCTGGACGGGGCTCCATCCACGGCTTTGGAGATCCAGCTTATGATCCAGACCCAAGACGGCGAACACAGTAATGGGTTCAGCTGGAGGTGGTCTGCTGCCTGTCCCCTGGGAGTGGCCCTTGAGGGAAGGAAGGGAAGGAAGGTTTCCAGTGGCTTCCTTCAGCCTGGAACTCTGGGAATTGGAGACCCGCTAGGCTTATTTCTTGGCGACCCTGAAGGCGAGCATGCTGGTAATAGAGAACCTACTGGAAGGAGAAGAGAATCATCCCTGGGGACTTCATTTCAGCTCCTGCCTGATGTCTGTCTGCCTGCAGCTTGCTAAGCTTCCCAGGCTTTCTGGAAGGTGACATGCCTCCCTTTGCCGTAAGCCAGCTTGTGGCAAACCCAGCTGGGCTCTTAGTGCACGCTTGAGCTCTTTCTGTCCTCTGTGCGCTCACCTTATGGTTCCTTTTGCCCAGAACAGCGTCCGCACCGTGTCCTTGTCTTCACTGGGTCTCTTCCTTCTCGAATAGGGAAGACATCTTCCAGGTGGGGTTTTCTCTCTGCTTCTGGGAAGAAAAAGGAGAGGGTCATGGCGGCTTTCTTGCACCTGCTGCTTTTTCAAGTACCTTGAGCTCAAAATAAATTTTATGTCAAAGCCTCGTATTCTGAGGGGTATGTTCAAGTTTCCTTCCCTGCAGAGCCACTGCCAGAGAGAGATGTGTGCAACGCCTCGCTGGGTTTTGCTGGAACAGGACCTCCGTGGCCTCGGGCCCCTCTGCTTCCGTCTCCCCCACCCCTGCTGGCTCTTTCCCTCTGACCCCCTGTCTTCCTGTCTTTCTCCCTGTCCCTCCCTCTCTCTACTCTTCCTCCCTCGGTCTGTCTGTCCCGCCTTCTCCCCCAGCCACTCCTTCGGCCAAGCTTGTGGAAACACACTGAGGAAAAGAGAGGGGTCAAGTCCTCCAGTAGCCTCCCGCCTGCACGCTGTTTGAGCATCGATCATTCTGGATCATGCTGAACCGTAAGCCTGTGTTCTCAACCACAAGGCTATGGGATGGGACAAAGTACTGAAATGGGGGCGCCGAGAGGGGGGGGCTCAGTCAGTTAAGGGTCCAACTTCGGCTCGGGTCATGATCTCACGGTCCATGGGTTCAAGCCGCGTGTCGGGCTCTGTGCCGACAGCTCGGAGCTGGAGACTGCTTCGGATTCTGTGGCTCCCTGCCTCTCTCTGCCCCTCCCCACGTGCGCTCTCTCTCTGTCTCTCAAAAATAAATACGAAAAAATTTCTTGTCTACACGTACAAATGTTAGCTATGATGCAGAAGTGGAGAGACCCTATGGAGCACGGACCTCTGCGTTGAGGCCAGATTTAAGACCGGGAGCTCGGAGGCTGGTGCCGCCTTCCTGGCAGAAGACAGAAGGTCACAATGGTCAATTTGTCTTCACAGCCTGGCGTCACAATGAATGCAGGACACTCACCGGCAGCACCCCTGCGAATGGGCTCCGTGCCCTGTTTCAAGTGCGCCTGGGCGGCTCTGCCGGGTGGTTGTCCCCTGGCTGTCCCCTGCTGTGCTCCTTCAGTTTGCCAAGAGAGAATCATCCAAAGTTAAAGGGAGGAGAGGTCGGAGACCATCAGCAGCGACAGGAGCCTTCCTTCCTGGTAGAATTCTAGGGATTAGCCAGAGAGCTTTGCAGGAGGTTAAAAAAAAGGGGGGGGGTTCTTTTCTCTATCATTGGCAAACGCATCACAATTGCTTATGTTGTAAGATGTCAAAAGTTCATGACAGCAAACGAGAAAGCCAGTTTTGGCTTTATTCATAAAATGCAGTGGCTTTAACTTCTGCTCCAGAACTTTAAAAGCTTTAAGGCAGTAGGGCCTCTTTTAAAAAAAAATTGTTTTAACTTTTATTTATTTTTGAGAGACAGAGACAGAGCGTGAGTGGGGGAGGGGCAGAGAGAGGGGGAGACACAGAATCCGAAGCAGGCTCCAGGCTCCGAGCTGTCGGCACAGAGCCCGACGCGGGGCTTGAACCCACGGACTGTGAGATCATGACCTGAGCTGAAACCAAGAGTTGGTCAGTGAGCCGCCCAAGCACACCATGCCTTCCCGCCCCCGCCCTGTAATTCAGAGGATCAGGACCAATGTCTACGCTTGTTCTGTGTGATTTGCCACACAACTTCAGAGGAATGAGCTCTCTCGGTCTCTCTCCACACATCGTGTCTGTGCCAGGACCCTAGCTGTCGGTCCTGGCTTCCTCCAGCCTCTGTCCTCATTTCCCACCGGTGTAGCTCACGGCTCTTTACAGAGCTGACCTTTGAGCATGTGCAGACCGCGTCTCTGTAGAATGTGATCTTCGAGCCCTGGGGATCCCTAGAAGTTTCCGGTCACACCCTGCGATTCTCTGAAGGTAGAGGACAAATCCTTAAACATCTCGAACACCCAGCACCAGCTACACAGGTACAAAGAGTGTGCTCAACACATACCTCCTGACAGAGATAACTTCCCTCTTTTAAAATTGAAATCATATTTTTAAAACTCGGTATTTGTGATGGTAAACGTGTATGAATGAGAAAAAACCATTTTTTCTTAAAGTCCAGAATTGTTGAATTTTCAGAACTTTTTACTTACAGTGATAAACGTATCTGATCAAGAAACATAAATTTGTGTGCCCTGATTGGGTTGTTGATACCCGTGTTAATGGCATCAGACTCTTAGGTTCCATGGCCCTGATTTCAGGTCATTTCCCACCTGCCTCTCAAGGGTGACCTTCTCTGCCCTCTTGCTGAGGTTTTTTTCCCCTGCCCACTGTACCCCGATCCTCACCATGTCACGGTGAAGGCCACCAGGGCAACTGCATTCTCACCTGTGGCTTGAACTCCGTCGCTGTGCTGAGAAGCTTCTCCAAACGTCACGGCGCACTGCGTCGAGCGCCTAGCAATTGTCCTAAGAGTTCCCGTGCCTGCGGGCGGACACATAGGTTAACCTGGTCTCTGCTGTGTAGTCAGAGCGGTATTTCCAAAGTCAAATCTCAGCGTGTCTCTTCTTGGCTCCACAGCCTGGTACAGATTCACACCGTTGTCAGCGTAAACCAGAACCACAGCGCGTGGCTTTCCCGGCCCCTCTGACCCACGTCTAGGTCTCTCTTTAGACGTAGCTCTCTCTCAGCCCACCTTTGGTAATCCATGCTATTTATTCCAAATTTGTTTTTCTTTCTCTTTCCCTGGAATCTTCATGCCCTCTTTTACTGCTGCACTTTGGAATATCCTACCTTTTTTTTTTTTTTTCTAGGAATAGTCTTTTCCTCTTAGATGATTCCTGGCTAGTTTAGGTTCAACCTAGACGTCACCTCCTCCGGGGAACCTTCCAAGACCTCCTATTTCCCCATCTCTCTGGTCTGGATTGGATGTCCCTTCTGTGTACTGATGAGCCACAGGGGGTTGTGTTGACCTATATATTTGTATGAACACCCCCAGCCCCACTTAACCTCTAAGGTTTTTGGGGAAAGGACAGTTGACATTTGTCCCTTCTTCTATCTTCTGGAATGACCTTAGAGCCTGGATCTCAAGAAATGCTTTGTTGACTGCAACACTGCAGATGGTGATTTAGCTACGGGGGGGGGGGGGGGGGCGGTCAAGGTTATGTATTTTATTCTAAACAGTGTCTAAGACAAATGTGGTTCCCAGCCAGATTTGGGGCACTAGCCCAGTTGTGAATATATGAGGAACTGAGGCACAGAGAAGGCGTGTCCTCAGTGGGTCCGGGAAACATTCCCTTTACTTGCGTAGCGATGGAAGCACTCGCTTCATTGGACGGTAAATCCAAGAATCCAGACATGGGAAGGAATACTGTTTCTGTCAAGTCCAAAGGTCTTTATGAAGCCCTCGGTGGAAAGAGCTGTGCCAGGAGGTGAAACACACTCTGCTCTTTCGGGAGGCGTAGACGTTAGGCGGGACTCAACTCACTAGCACGTCCTATGACGCGGGAATAATCGGGTTCTGCTCTGCACGATCTCCCCCGCTGTCTCCCTGGGTATCAGCTGCCTCTTCCTCCACCGGTTAACACGGAGTAAAAGCGCGTTGTGCCGGGGGTTCGGCCGGGTGCTTGCCGCAGGCTGTGCGGTCCCCACTTGGACACGAGCCGCGGGTGCATCCGAAGGAAAGGCAAACCACATTGCCTTGTCTTCTGGGTGTCCTCCCGAGGGTGGGGGACTCAGTCCTGGGAGAGCTCACGGTGGGGGGCCGGGGGGGAGACACGGCTCTTCAGAAGAGGCTGGAAGGCCCTGGAGGGGTGATAGGACTTGAGCTGACTTTTGAATGAGGTTGAAAATGAACTCTGGGGAGGGGTCAGAAAGTGCCGATAGACGCTGGGCATTGGAGGGGGGAGCACAAATGAGGTGGGGGGGAGCACGGATGCATTTGGGCCACTGTGTGCACACTGAGTGTGCGGCCCGGGAGGGGGACGGCGGTGTCTCAGCATGGACACGAAATGCCGTCACAGGCGTGGGGGGCAAGGGGACCGTGAGAGGTTCTGAGCAGGCTCAGTCAAGGAGAAGAAAGAGAACATCGAAGGATTGAAACGAATGAAGCAACGCGACGTCGGTATCTTACTGCAACTTTATTCATTGACAGCAAATTTCTTAGCGAAATATTGAGTCGGCCTTAGATTTCGGTGAAGAAAACTCACATACGAGGGCAGCAACTTTCAAAAGTCAGTGCATTTGGGGAATGGGTGGCTGTTCAGCCACCCACCTAGAAGGCTGGGTCCTGCTGGTTTGGCGGGGAGCCCCCCAAACGTAGGTAGCAAGCTTCTTGAGTTTCAGGGTACCTGTGGCGAGAGCAGCCCAGGAAATCCGATCGGCACCATCAGAAGTCACCACAGGGTTTAATTAGGTCAGGAAAACACTTCCGTTTGCAAGCTAGGAAAGCTGGTAATCGTTAACTTTACCGAGAGGTGATTCGCTGTAACGTTTCGTCCCGAAGCCGGGCAGACATCATCCACAGGGACGTGGACTGATAGAAGTGTGCGCGATAGGTGACGGCATTTGTGTGATTTTGGCACAAAAGTGAGGATTTGAAGACAGCTACAAGCTGTACTAGCAAAGGAGAAAGTGTAACTGTCGAGACCGGTTTTGAATTCTAACTGGACCACAAAGCATTTCAAAGCACGAACTTCTTTTTCTTTTCCTCTCTAACTTAAAACTGGGCTGTATTTTTTTCACATTTGGTAAAAAGAATGCTTCGAGTCTTCGACCCAGAGCGCCAAGCTGTAGCCGAGAGCGCATTTTTAGAACTGATTTATGGGCCCCAGAAGGCCACCTGAAGAAAGATCTCTGTGGCTCGCTGTCCTATTTTGCTTTTTCTGAATTACTTTGTATCTGATTTAGACAGTGGAAATTATCGGTGTGGGATTTTGCATGCAGATTGGGCACTGTTTCCGAACTTCTTCTCCAATGCATATTTCATGATTAGTATCCTCAAACCCCAAAACCTCTCTGGAAAAACATATTCTGTACCTTTGTGATTTGTTTAATAAACTGGAGGTAGACAAGTTAAAGGAGCTGCCTCTTAATTTAATGAGAAGCACTTTTCAAACAACACTTGGAATAATTGCAAATGGCATTGGACAAGAACAACAAAGTGCTGAAGGGGAGAAAGGATTTAATTTTTAACGATGGACTTTTCAATGAAAACATTTTAGAAAGAATGACTTAAAAGCTGTAATTAGAAAAGTTGGCTCATTTGGAGGACGCGGAGGACCCACAGCTTCTTCCTCTCGATGTTGTGGATTGAGAAGCAGACGTAAAGGGAGTTTAGATACCATCAGAGCAATGCCTTTGCCGTAACTTGTGAGGGAGGAACCCAGCACCCAAGGAGGAACCAGCACCCATGAGGAACCCAGCACCCACGAGGAACCCAGCACCCACGGGGATCCCAGCACCCAAGGAGGAACCCAGCACGCACGAGGAACCTAGCACCCACGAGGAGCCCAGCACTCAAGGAGGAACCCAGCACCCACGAGGAACCCAGCACCCAAGGAGGAACCCAGCACCCA